>NC_068416.1:27011793-27054293 GCF_023724105.1 Carassius gibelio | reverse complement strand
ATGTGCAATGCATTATGGGATGCAAGCAGAAACACAAACACACAGTTAGTAGAGCTTTAAAGCAGCGGATGACTGATACACGTTTAACAGTTTAACAATGAGACATAAACAAACTTAGTATGTCATAACTTGGATCTTTTTATCTCATACTTTTAAATAATGTCACATTTGACTTTATCTCGTAAAGTATTGTCGTGACATTTTTTACTTTTTATTTCATGATTTTTGACTTTCTGTCAGTTTTATTTTATCCCTAGTTTTTTTTTTTTTTTTTTTACGTTTTTTTAATCATAATTATAATTTAGTATCTCATAATTTTGACTTTGGTGTCATAATTCACATTTTTTAAACTTTATTTCAAATTTTTTGACTTGCATTATTGTCTATCTCATACTTTTGACTTGTCGGATCTTTTTAAGAATCATATTCTTGATATTCTATCGTAATTTAACTTATAGTACGTCATGATTATGACTTGACTTTTTTATAATTATGTATTTTTTCTCAATTATGATTTAGTATCTCATAATTAAAAAAATATATATATGTCAGACCTGTTTATCATAATTTTGACTTTTTTATCATAATTTAGATTTATGTCATGATTTTGACTTTACATGTGAAAGTTATGACTTTTTATCTCATAATTATGTCTTAGTATATCATATTATGACATTTTATGTCACCTTTTTTTTGAATTATTACTTTTGATCATAATTTGACTTACAGTATGTCATGATCATGACTGTATTAATTATCTCATATAAATGATTTAGTATCTCATAATTATGACTTTTGTGATAATTATGACTTTTTAATATTCATTTTGACTTGTACTGTATGTCACGATTCTGACATGCATTTTTATCTCATAAATATAACCTAGTAATAAATAATTTCAGATTGTGTCATAATTATGACTATAATTTTATCATTATTAAATCATTTGATTTATTTTTATTAAGTAAGTTCGTAATAATGCAAATTCGTATGTTGATAATGCAAAATAATGCATATTCGTATTTTGTGAAAATGGGCTTCCATACATACAGACTCAGGTTTCATAGGCTATTAGTGATTTTTCTGTTTTTAAGAATAGGACAGATTTAATCGGACTCATATATTTGATATATAAACGATATAGTCAAAGCCGACAGAAGCTGGAGTGACTAAATGAAAGGCTTCAGCAGACGAGCGTTTCGTTCACAGACCTTCCCCCACGAGCGGCTCCTCTGAACCCGTGCCAGCAGGAGCCGGGGATGCTGGGTCGTGGTGAAGCAGGCCTCTTTTGGCTCTTGGCTCGCTGTACGTGGGGGGAATGCATTCAGAGTAACACCAAACGACACACTTTGATTGGTGCTGCTCTGGTGCTCGCCAGCAGCCATGTGTCCTTCCTGTTACACAGAGCTCTCTCTCTCTCTCTCTCTCTCTCTCTCTCTCTCTCTCTCTGCTGTTACAGTTCAAGCTCATTATGAGCCGCTTCACATACTCCAAACAAACCAGAGAAAAATCACCAATCAGATCTCTTGTCTCAGTCGTTTCTCATAAACAGCAAAGAGGTGAAATTAAGAAGAAATTGGAAACTGAATCGGTATGGAAGCCCATTTTCACCACATATGGAAGAATAATGGTTCATTAAATCATAATAATGAGATAAAAAAGTCAAAAGACACATCATAATAATTATGTATACACTGATCATAATCATGAGAAAAATGTCCGAATTTATATTATTAGATTAATTAGATAAAAAAAGTGTAAATTATGAGATACTAATGTCACAATAATGAGATAAATCATAACTATAAGAAAGTCAAAATTACGACACAAGTCAAAATTATGAGATAGTAATGTCACAATTATGAGATAAGTCATAACTATAAGAAAGTCAAAATTATGACACAAGTCAAAATTATGAGATACTAATGTCACAATTATGAGATAAATCATAACTATAAGAAAGTCAAAATTACGACACAAGTCAAAATTATGAGATAGTAATGTCACAATTATGAGATAAGTCATAACTATAAGAAAGTCAAAATTACGACACAAGTCAAAATTATGAGATACTAATGTCACAATTATGAGATAAATCATAACTATAAGAAAGTCAAGATTATGACACAAGTCAAGATTATGAGATACTAATGTCACAATTATGAGATAAATCATAACTATAAGAAAGTCAAGATTACTACACAAGTCAAAATTATGAGATACTAATGTCACAATTATGAGATAAATCATAACTATAAGAAAGTCAAAATTACTACACAAGTCAAAATTATGAGATACTAATGTCACAATTATGAGATAAATCATAACTATAAGAAAGTCAAGATTATGAGATACTAATGTCACAATTATGAGATAAATCATAACTATAAGAAAGTCAAGATTATGACACAAGTCAAGATTATGAGATACTAATGTCACAATTATGAGATAAATCATAACTATAAGAAAGTCAAGATTATGACACAAGTCAAGATTATGAGATACTAATGTCACAATTATGAGATAAATCATAACTATAAGAAAGTCAAGATTACTACACAAGTCAAAATTATGAGATACTAATGTCACAATTATGAGATAAATCATAACTATAAGAAAGTCAAAATTACTACACAAGTCAAAATTATGAGATACTAATGTCACAATTATGAGATAAATCATAACTATAAGAAAGTCAAGATTATGAGATACTAATGTCAAAATTATGAGATAAATCATAACTATAAGAAAGTCAAGATTATGAGATACTAATGTCACAATTATGAGATAAATCATAACTATAAGAAAGTCAAAATTACAACACAAGTCAAGATTATGAGATACTAATGTCACAATTATGAGATAAATCATAACTATAAGAAAGTCAAGATTATGAGATACTAATGTCACAATTATGAGATAAATCATAACTATAAGAAAGTCAAAATTACGACACCAGTCAAAATTATGAGATAGTAATGTCACAATTATGAGATAAATCATAACTATAAGAAAGTCAAAAGTACGACACAAGTCAAAATTATGAGATAGTAATGTCACAATTATGAGATAAATCATAATTATAAGAAAGTCAAGAGTACGACACAAGTCAAAATTATGAGATACTAATGTCACAATTATGAGATAAATCATAACTATAAGAAAGTCAAAATTACGACACCAGTCAAAATTATGAGATAGTAATGTCACAATTATGAGATAAATCATAACTATAAGAAAGTCAAAATTACGACACCAGTCAAAATTATGAGATAGTAATGTCACAATTATGAGATAAATCATAACTATAAGAAAGTCAAAAGTACGACACAAGTCAAAATTATGAGATAGTAATGTCACAATTATGAGATAAATCATAATTATAAGAAAGTCAAGAGTACGACACAAGTCAAAATTATGAGATACTAATGTCACAATTATGAGATAAATCATAACTATAAGAAAGTCAAAAGTACGACACAAGTCAAAATTATGAGATAGTAATGTCACAATTATGAGATAAGTCATAACTATAAGAAAGTCAAAATTACAACCCAATTCAAAATTATGAGATACTAATGTCACAATTATGAGATAAATCATAATTATAAGAAAGTCAAGAGTACGACACAAGTCAAAATTATGAGATACTAATGTCACAATTATGAGATAAATCATAACTATAAGAAAGTCAAAAGTACGACACAAGTCAAAATTATGAGATAGTAATGTCACAATTATGAGATAAGTCATAACTATAAGAAAGTCAAAATTACAACCCAATTCAAAATTATGAGATAGTAAGTGATCAATTTGATATAAAAGTCATAATGAGATACAAAGTCAAAATTTTGATTTAGATAAAAATTCAATTATGAGAAGAAAAGTTTAAATCATAAGCAAAAACTGTGAACTCCTGACTCATTTGGGAATGTCTCCTGAGGAATTACAGGTACAAAATTGGAGGCAAAGCTGATACTTTAAATGAAGTCTCCTGAGCTCCAAAAGAGCATCATCTGAACAATAGCATGAGGTCTGTGAGGTCGCTTTACATAAACAGTGTTTCAGTTTCCCAGCATTCATTAGCTGATGCAGCTCCAGTCATGAGGGGAGATGGTGCTCATGCGTTTGGGGTTTAGCTAATATGAACTGTTTCTCTCTCTACAGCTGCGGCCGTCAGCAGATTTGGACCCGCTCTCCCCCAGTGCATGCTGGGACACCTGGGGCAGTGTCCTCCTCTGCAGCTCTGTGCCCCAGACAAATAAAATAGGGCAAAAACAAGACTAAATACATTACATGTCTGCTCTGAGACGGAGAATACAGATAGAATAGATCTTCCAAACAAAACACAAGTTTACAGCTGCATCAGAGATGTATCAGTGATATTTATGCAAGTAAAGAATACTACAATATTCATGCAAATAGAAATATACAAATATTAATGCAAGAAAAAAAAATATTACTATATTCATGCAAATAAAAATATCCGAATAATAATGCAAGAAAAAAAAAACTATTCATGGAATAAAAAATATGTATATATTCTTCATTTTTGTTGCCATGTTGTAAGTTATATTTAAGCCAGAATATTACTATAAAAGTATATCTCTTAATAACAGAAAACAGCAGATGAGATCAAATACAATGCAAAACACAAAATGCATTTCATCTGTGCAATACACACACACATGCACACTCATCTGTTCCTGCTAAATCCAAACCCACTGGGTAATAAAACACACTTTAACATGGATAAATTTGTCCAAAAATGGATTGATGTTTTAAAAACTGTGTTTTCAGGCAATTAACAGGCACATCATCACCTAAAAATCAATCATGACATTTCTGAGCGATATCAACCCTAATTCTGTTCCACATAGAAATAAATGTGCAGAGACGGACAGTGATTTGGCAGAGATGTGCGGAGTACATTCCACATCGGTTCTGAAGCTGGAGCTGAGATCACACACACACACACACACACACACACACACAGGAAACTGACTTCATTTCCTCTGTGCATTGCTCAATGGAAAACACACAGTACACTGGACCTGGTTCATATAATTCTCTCCTGGATCTCATCTGAGCTTCAACACACACACACACACACACACACACACACACACTCATATCATATTGTATTTGCATGCATGCTTTTGCATTAATATGGATTGAGTTTATGTCACCTTTTTTCACATTTTTGAAGCATAAATGCCTCCACTCACATCCACTGTGAAAGACATTAGAAATATGATTATAAAACTATATAAAAATCCAGTTGAATGATTTATGATTATAAAATAGACATAAACACACACCTGTAAACACAAAATAAGAATCAGATTTTAAAGAAATACATCCGTAAAACTTCTCAGAATCAAATATTATCATTATACATAACACAATCCTGTGAACTTGATCAGAAATATCTGCAAAACACGAATGCATCTGCTCTCACGGATGTGCAGTTTTATGCTTTCTGCTGTTTCCAGCCAAATATTTCCTGACAGGAATGCTGGGAACGTCTGAGAGAGAGAGAGACGGGCTTTATCTGAGTCGATGGCACCAAACAAAAGTTCTCTGTAAACGGCGCAAACAAACAGGGCCGAACCATCGAGCGCCGCGCAAGACTTCGGCATGAAATGGCGTCCGCGGAGGTGAAGAGAGAAACAGATGCTGTGCTGGAGGAGAGGATGGAGGGATGAGGAAAAACTGAGGACGAGAATGTGGAAAGAATTTGATGACAGACAGAGGAAAACGTTATTGCTCAGAGGTTTCTCTTTCAAAGCTCAGGAGAAGGAATGGAGATTTTAGTTACAGTGTTCTCTCATTTCTGACGAGGAATAAAAATAGATAGAAATGAGGCAATAATTGCACAAAATGAATGTGCATATGTATGCAAAAAAAGGAAATAATACTCATGCAAAAAAAAAATCTTATAATATTAATGCAAGTAAAAAATGAAAAAATCATGCAAGTAGAAAAACATCAGAATATTCGTGCATTTAAAAATATAAGAATGTCAATGCAATGCAATGCAATGCATGTCAAGAAAAATACATAATATTCATTGAAGTTCAAATGAGACTTCATGCAAATAAAATACATTAAAATATAAATGCAAGTAAAAACTAGAATAGAACAGGCAAGTCATTTAAAAAATATATATATCAATGCAAAAAAATAATCATTTTAATCATGCAACTAAAAATATAGGATATGCACGCAACTAAAACATGTTCTCTGACTCTTGCAAATGCAAACTTGATATGTGATATCTTGCAAATCTGCGAACATTTTAAGAAAGCAAAGGCTGTGAGCGTCTCTCTGTCAGCAGGTGTGCTGTCGTGTTACGGTGAATATTTTTCTCTCTTAAATATCTCAAGAGAAGAAATCCAGCTGTCTGTGACTGCCGTTAAAATCACTGCGCCTCGAAAAACAAATCTCTTATTAAAGACGACACAGAAACCTTTCAGAAACACGGTGCTGGCCTTTTTCCTCAGCAAACGGAGGGATGTGGGGACGTGGTTTTTTGGCAGGACTGAATGAAATCTGACCGTTTATTTCATACGGAGGATTTTTCTCCGCTGGGCCGCAGCCAGACACACGCAGCTGTTTCTGTTATTTCTTTCCACTCGTTAAAAAAATAACTAAAAAACCCACCGTGAGATCATTTACTGCTGTATTCTCTCTGCTTCTCTTTCCTGGACGGGCTGACAGGTGAATCAGTTTATTTACACATTTACACAACCATTTCCTTAACATTTCGGAGTCTGAAAACCCAATGCAATGGCACTGAAACTCACAAAAATATCTCGTTCACCTGAAAATGATCATTCTGTCATCATTTATTCACCCTCAGTGTTGACCAGAAACTGTATGAGTTTCTTTCATCCGTGGGGCACGGAAGTAGACATTTAGTAGAATGTCAGCGCTGCTCTTTTCCATTTAATGAAAGTGCATATGAATGGAGGCATCGGAGATTTAAAATGACAAAAGAGCCTCATGAAATAAAGTCATGCACTATATATATATATATACATTATAAAATATAATGCATTTACTTTTCAGAAGTCGTATGATGATTTTGTCTGAAGAACAGACTTGCAATATAGTGCATGAGTCGAAAAAAGAACCGATTATTGTGATAGTTGTCATTCCATCACATATGGAAAAGAGCAGCATGCACATTCTCCAAAATATCGTTTTTTGTGATGCATAGAAGAAAATCATAAATCAAATGGATTACGATTTTATGGCGCTTTTGGACATTTTTGAAGCTCAGACGCCTCGTTTCACATCCATCTTCACAATATGGAAAAGAGCAGCGTTTACATTCTGATAAATATCTCCTTTTGTGTTCTACGGAAGAAAGAAGGTCCCAAAGATTTGTAAATGATGACAGAATGTTAATTTTTTTTTTTTTTTTTTGTCTGAATTATTCCTTTACGAGTCTCAAACACTAATTAAAGTTACGAGATCGTTCTGAAATTAGTAATTCTCCCTGTTTAAATTCTTTATGATCATGAAATAGACTTCATCTGTGTCAGTGGAACATAGCTGCAGGAAACTAGCAAATGACACTCGATTGTTCGCTAATATTTCACAAGTCTCGCACAGGAAATCAAGCACATGTTCATTAAGATGTAGTCCAAACCGGCAAGGTTCTGCAGGGTTCACACACACACACACACACACACACACACTCACTCAGCTTTAAACTGGGTTCTCACACTCTGGTTCCAACAAAAACGCTGTCGACAGCTGGTGTGGGAGGCTGTTTCTTTCTTTCGCTGAGTTTTGGGCCGCGGCCAAAGTCTTACCTCCGTCTGCACGCTGCTCCGTCCGCTACCTGTCACTCAACTCGTCGCCATGGAGACCCACCTGAACCCCCCCCCCCCCCCCCATCACTCAACAGAGACCAGCTTCACTTGTGTTGTGCGGCTGATGTTGGGGTTTTTTGTGTGTTTGCTGACGTCCAGTGAAACTAAAGACACAAATTCCTCTGTATTTTTCGACGTGAGCGGCTAAAATCACATGAAATCTGACATTTTCAATTACCATCTTACGGTGAATCTCGCAAAACCTGTCAAGAACATATCCTATATTTAGGATCTATCTATATTTCACCTGAAAAAAAAAAAAGATACAAAAAAAAAAATACAAAGAGAAAGTAGAGAATTTCTATAGCATATAAAAAAAATAAGCATTTTATTTTCCTCATGCAAAATTTCTACTAGTGATAATAAAATATAATAATTTCTCAGATTACTATTTTCGTTGTTGTTGCATTGTAACAATTAAGCACATTTTCACCTTAAATTCTCATTACTGAAACTACATATTAGCATATTTAAATAATATTTTTATAGTAATGCATTTATAGATCATGGTAGTATTTAATTAAAATATATTTTTATATATTTTCATATAGTTCATACAATAAATATTTCATATTTATTAATTTAAATGTGAAAAAAAAAACATTGAGAATGAGAAAATTAGAATTTTGACTGAAAATAATCATATTCTAAAAAAGGAAAAGGAAATAATTAATTCCTGAAAAGGAAAACATGTAATGTTTATGAAAATAATTTAATAATAAAAATAAAAAGCCATTGTTTTCATAATGCAAAATACTTATTTATATGAAAATGTCACATTTTAAATATATTTTATTCAGAAAAATGTGTTATTTATCAGATTCACCCTTTCATATGTGTCAATAAATTTAGATTAGAATAAATATGTATGTACATTAGTAGTTTTTAAAAGGGAAAATAAATGACACTTGCTTTACCATGAAGTTAAAATATTGAAGCTAATGCACAGATTTAAGATTTCTCATCTTGCATACAGTAAAGAAATATGACATAATATCAATTAATTTACGAATTCAGTTTTTGATAATGTTATAGTGAACATGACAGGGTAGTGTGTGTAACATGTTCATTTAAAACAATACATCAACAAACTCACAGCATGCGAATGAACTTCACACACACACACACACACACACACACACGCTGGTCTCATACGGCTCTATTGTCTGTAGATGTCATTGTGGGGCATATGCTCTCACATGGCACCAGAAACCACAAGAGCACAATTAAAAAACACTAAAGTGTGCCATAAACCTGCGCTGTTTCGGCTTATTAAAACACGCAGACGGACGATTCATCTTCACATCAACACAAACACTCCAGCATCCGTCCATAACACTCCAGTGCAACACTCCGTCCAGCGCAAATCAACACACACGGGATTATTCAGAGCCATGCACAATCACGCCTAAAAATACATTATAAAATCAGACTTGATATTGAAAGAAAGCTACAGTGAATTAAGCAGCAAAAGCTGAAGGAGCATGAGTCGGACGGGCCCTGAACTCACGCCGCAGTGCCACTTGTGACCTGAAGGGGGAGGAAAAGCTCAGGAATTGAAGAGATCATGTCCCGACTGAGCATCCTGCTAGACCAAACTTAATTTAATTAACACTGTATACTTTAAACAATCTGATGTGAGCACAGAGAGCAGAAACAGGAGAACCTTCTGATATAGTAACATCTGAGTGGATGCAACACAGTGACAAACACAATCAGATCATGGGAAAATCATGCACAACATAATCTTTCCCGTGCAAAACATTCAGCTAAGAATGTTCAGTGCATGCATTATACAAAACAGCATCATAAAATCAATTAATCAATGATTTATGCAGCAAAACCACCATTTGTTCGCAGTTCTTCCACATCTGATTTAGTGAAATCAGAAACAGCTGTGATATTAATCCACAGAAATCATGCATTTTTTGTTTTTTTTTCTTCAGCATGCTTATTTTTACTCTAAAGCTTCTGGTCTTTTACTGAACAAGCTGAGCGACAGAACGAATCGGACAAACTGAGAAGCACATAATGAAGCACAAACCCAACGAATGCAACTCAACAGCCGTCTGCTCAGCGTGAACAAAGATCCCGTGCATTGCATTCACTCAGCACACACGCATGAAAGAAAGATCCTTCAGAACTATTTCTGTTATCGTGCATGAAACCAAAAACACCACATTCACTGACATCTGAAAACTGCACAGCAAGAATCTTAATTATTATAACACACACATATCATTTGGGAAATTTAAAGTAGAAATATGAAATGTTTATATTTGTGCCAAATCATTTTTAGAAAAGAAACAATTTTTTGCGCATTTTACAAATAAAGGGAACGAATATCTAAATTAATTTAATAAAAGGTTCTACATTAATAATGTGTGCAGATAAATGAAAATGTTTGTCATCTTCAAATTAAGTATTAATCTCCCTAAATAATATTCTACCACCAGATATAATCTAACACAAGGTTATAATCTTGTCATGATCATATACTAATTATTTATTATTTAAATTAATAATAATAACTAATTGTAAATAATAAGAACAGCTATTATTTACTTTTAATTATAATTTATGTAAATAATTAACATTAATATAACAAACTTAGTATTTGCAAAATTACAATTTAATATATTTAATAATAATAAAAATATTTGTAAATAATTAAATTAAATAATACATCATTATAAAAAAAAAAATTATTCTTGATATTAAACACAAAATGAACTGGTGTCTAAAAGTCATCATGAATTTTTTCAAGCAGTACGACACTGAAAGCTGGTTTCCTTCAACACACACACACACACACACACCTATCCGAACACCCAAAGCATCTCAAACACAGGCGTGTGTCGGTGTGTATGTGGCATTAATGAGTCACATGACACTCAAAGTGTTTCCCGAGTCAGAAACGACACACACCGGACTTGTGCGGG
This sequence comes from Carassius gibelio, assembly GCF_023724105.1. Classification (NCBI taxonomy): domain Eukaryota; kingdom Metazoa; phylum Chordata; class Actinopteri; order Cypriniformes; family Cyprinidae; genus Carassius; species Carassius gibelio. Next base: position 27,043,465 of record NC_068416.1, on the reverse strand, counting down.
AATCATCCGCGATCACCTTCTCCGAGACCCAAGCGTCCCATCAGGACTCCTTCTGTCCCGTCTCTTAAAGAAGCACAGCACAACACTGTCCGGACGTCCTGCGAGGCGTCTGCTCCGACACACACACATCCCAGCGTCATTAACCGAGCCTCACACAATACACACTCACACACTATTGTGCGGCCTTTTGACTGCAGAGTCAAAGCCTTTAACATGCTTTGTGCGACGGACAGAAGCGCTTCAGGTGAAAAACACTGACTTACTGATGAGGGCAACCCGGGGGGAACTTTCCGAACCTTCTTCGTCTGGACTTCTAGAAATAAAAACAAAGACAGACGAGATATTTAGTTGGAGTTGCACTGAAATGCAACGAGACACAGTTTAGTGAGTGACAGACGGAGACGGTGTGTGTGTGTTCCTGACAGAAATACAAGCGTGTGTGATTTGCCCTGAAGGTTGACACCTATTGAAGGTTGGCACCTCAAGGCCCGAGGGTCGATGCATTGTTAGGAACACAAACACACGTCTTTGAGTGCACAAAAAGAGAGAAAATCGATAATCACTGCAAGCTCTTTTTGACAGAAGAGATTAAAAAAGAGAACAAAAGAAAGTGTGTTCTTGAAGATCCTGACATGATGAAACAAATGCAAGGACTTTCAGAATAAAGCAGCTTTTTTAGAGTGACTACAGCGGCTGATGATGATGATGATGATGAAGGCTCACCCATGGCGTCGCTGTGAAGGGCTCGTCGGCGCGGGTTTCCTGCATAATGCTGGTAATACTGTGAGCCCAGTTTGGTGGGAGACACCGTCTCCGGACTGACCATCCCCACCTCGCCTCCCATGAGCCCCGACTGGACACGAACACAAGAGGACACACACATCAGAGACACTCTGTTAGGTTAAAACACACAAGAACACATTCCTGAAGTGAAACACAAGCAGAGAGACGTGCTTTATTCTCAAGACGACGACTGCAGTGTTTGTCAAAGACACAGATATTAAATAAAAAACTGGTTTAGAATGCATTGAAATTCAGAAGCTAGACTAATAAAAAATCTGAAAATAAATAAATGCATTTGCTGTGCCACAGTGTTTTCCTTTCATCATCTGTGAAACATAATACAGTGTCTGTGATGAGCTGATGATTTCATCAAAAAATGACGGAAATATACAAATAGATGCTTGAAATGGCATAGTTTGTGCTATAATGATGCAATGCTCTATTAAAGCACACAGTAGTTGTTGTTTTTTTTTCTAAAAATAAAAAAGTATTTAATTAGGAATTTTAAAGTTGTGATCTTTAAAAATATTAAATATTTGACCTTCATGATTGAAGCCACAGTTTGATCAACAAATGGCAAATATTCACAAACAGGTGCTTGAAATGTCAGTTTCTTGCAATTTTTTTTAATATTAATTAAAATAAAAGTTGGAATGTTTTATTAAACCCATAATATATATATATATACAGTATATATATATATACAGTATATATATATATATATATATATATATATATATATATATATATATATATATATATATATATATTTAAAAAAATATATGAATTTAAATTGAATTACAAATAAAGATGCTTCAAATTTCATTATTTATTTTTTGCTAAGAAAGTGATGTAATGTTGCATTAAAGCAAACAATATTTCAGAAAAAATTAAATAAAGGCCTTTCAATTTAAAATATAAAAACTGTGATGTTTAAAAGACAATTTGACCTTCATAGCTCCATCAAAAAACAAAACAAAAAGACAGAAATATACAAACAGATGCATAAGATGTCAAAGTTGTGCTAAAAAGCACTGCGATGTTGAGTTAAAGCACACAGTATTTAACAAAGTACAAATGCCTTTAATTGCAATTATATTCTGACATTTAAAAGACAATTTGATCTTTTTTATTAGTCATAATTGCATGTAAAAAGTGATGCAAAATTGCAGTAAAGCATACAACATTTGCAAAATTCAAATAAAGGCCTTTAATTAGGATTATAAAAATGGTGATATTTAAAATACCATTTGACCTTCATAAATATACAGATGCTTGAAATGTCTTGAAAAGTGATGCAATGTTGCATTAAAGTACACAATATTTAAAAAAAAGTACAAAACAACAACAACAACAACAACAACAACCTTTAATTAGGATTATAAAACTTATGACATTTGAAAAACAAATTTGACCTGTATAATTACATAAAAAATAATGACAGAAATATAAAGTATACAAGCACGTGCTAGAAATATCATAAAAAAAGTTATGCGATGTTGTATTAAAGTACACAATATTAAATAAAAACAGGTAAACAAAATGCCTTTAATTGTGATTATAAAAGTGGAAACAATGAAAAAAATAAATAACCTTCATAATAAGAGCCAAGCTTTTCCAAATATGTAAATTGAGGAAGATCATCCATCAATCCAGCATCCCTGCGAGTGTGTGTGACCCAGCGAAGCTCCACAGCACAGACTCTTCCCATCATTCCCCTGTCCTCACCGAACACTTCTGCTAATCAAGCCCAGCTAACGAGAGCTCGCTCGCTCCTTCCAAAAGAAAGCTATCTGAAAGGACAGAGGATGTTCGGAAGTCCGATCCGGGAAAGAGCGCGAGCCCCGGGCGCAAGACGTAACATAAACTTCCTCCCAAACTTTTTAGGGACACTCGGGGGGTAACGTCCCGGGCCGGGCTCATTAGAGGAAGTGATAAAGTAGGGAGAATGTTTGCGCTGAGCTGAATTCAAATGACGGCAGCTCTCACAACAGACTTAGCGATGCTTGACTAGCGCCGCATTCACATGCAAAACAAGCTAAATAGGCCAATTACGCGGCGGCCCCTGGTCGCAGGCTTCCCCGCGGAGGAGAGCGGGGTCTGCCGCCTTTCACAGGCTAAAACAAAAGAGTCCTTGTCTTAAATAAGTCGCCCCTCTCACAGTTAAATAGGGTTTTTTTCCAGGACGGGGGGACGCTAAAACAAAAGTGTCTCATTTTCAGCGGGATGGACATTTTCTCCCAAGCGCCGTTGCCTCGCAACTACGGAAGAAGAGAGCCGGCCCGGCGCGATCCGCATGCCGAGTCTCATGCCCAGTTTGGGAGCCGGCTGGCACGGGTACCCAGCTGGCATCCAGAGGAAATATTAACAAAGATAAATGACACACACCTGAAGACGCCCGTGAAGGATTACCGGGCCGCATTAATAACAGCAGGCACATGCTTGCCTGGCCACCAAATGATGATTGCGAGAAACCCACAAGACATTAACGTAATTGGAAAAGTGCAACAAACAAAAATACACGACAAAAGAAGAGAAAGTGGCTTCAAAGGCTTCTCTAAGAATGCGACAAGATGAAAAAGAGACTCTAGTAATCTCATGTTTTACAAGAGGTCTTGACGATGATTCGCACTGAACTCATGCAAACAAAGTTTGCAACCAAAAATAAAAATCTAATTATGCATAGACAAAATATCCTTATTGGAAAAAAATTAAAGACTAATTAGATCTCTCTAATGTCTCGAATGCTTCTTGTAGAATGCAATGAGATTAAAAATAGATAAAAACTGCAATTAAGAGCCATGAGAAAAATCTCGGCGATGTCTCACACTAAGTTCATATTTGCAAAGATATCAAAGTTCATAACTAAGTGACGTAATTAGTTACTTTTGTAGGGAGCAATGCAATATTGTAATGCATTGATTTTAAAAGTAACTTTCCCCAATAAAACGAACTCATTCATTTCAATTCGATTTTCAAATAACTGTATCTCGGACAAATATTGTGTGATCGTAACAAACCATACATGATGTGGTGTGTGAAACATGATTTATTCAGCTTTCAGATGATGGTCAAATCTTGATAAAAAAAATACAATAAAATGTGACGTGTTTTGTGGTCGAAATTGACATATGAGCTAAGTTTTAAAGCTGTAGATTCTTACCGGATGACAGCTAGTGACTCATTGGAGTCTGTTTTAATTCTCCTAATGAATTTTTTAACAAACATACTTCAGTAAGTGGAATAATAAATGAGAGAGCAACCTCTGAGCAATAAAACGTCCTGGGGATGAAGAAGGAGACCGAGAAGCACAGCCGTGAGATGGATGTTGGTGTGTGAAAGAAGGAGTGCAGAGGGAAGCAGGGAGGATAAAAAGAGCAGGAGGCCTGAAGCAGATGAATGAGGACCCCCGCGAGCATCCATCTCCTCGGGTCGGTCCATGCTAAATGGCCCGCGGTCTGCAGGTCTGGTGGACCCACGGGGGGCCCGTTCCCCTCGGACCCGCGGCCCTCAGATGCCCATGAGATTTGGCCACAGCGGGCCACCGTAGACGAGGCCCACCCCGCCGTTAAACTCCAGCCAAACCCAGAGAACATCAGACATCGCTCCTTCCCAGCGACCGAGAGAGATCAAACCTGAAACTAATGAGTGCAGACAGCAGCACCGTGGGAGAAACCACCGCACCCTCATCAGCATCCAGTTTAAAGAGTGTTTCTTACTTACATCACATGATCTGTGTCTGTTCAGAACAGCACACAGCATCACCGCTCCACACCTCACCCAAAACAAGGCACACCGGATGCTGAAGCTGAGTAGCTCATATCTTCTTTCATGGTGAATACACGATCAAAGAAAGAGCAATTAACATCCAAATTAAAGGGATGGTCCACCTAGAACTATAAATTCTGTAATTCTGTAATCTCCAAAAATAAATAAATAAATACATGAAGTATAATATAATATAGTAGCTTGCAGATTATGTGCATTAACAACCTTAAATTACGCATTAACAGTCGTGTTCATCCATTGTGGTGTGTTACAGACTGACAGACACATAAACTCATATATATGTGTGTGTGTGTGTGTGTGTGTGTGTGTGTGTGTGTGTTTTAGCATCAGTGTGTGTGTACAGGTGTGTGTGTGTGTGTGTGTGTGTGTTTGTGTACAGGTGTGCTGTTCTGTGTTCTGATAATTAATGGCTGGAGGACACATGCATGCATCAGTTTCCTCCTGCAGAGCTCTGACACGTGTGTGTGTGTGTGTGTGTGTGTGTGTGTGTGTGTGTGTGTGTGTTTTGGGAAATAACGGTGGGTGCGTAAAGGTGGAGTAGTTCACCACACACACACACACACACACACACTGCTGTGTCATCACTGCTCCTCGGCAGCAGCTGAGACAGTTCTCTGACCTCTGACCCCTGCACTGCGGGACACGCTCATCACTGCCTCATTACTCAGTGCTGAGCGAGTGTGTGTGTGTGTGTGTGTGTGTGTGTGATGGCATTCCAGAGCAGTGTGAACATTTCATCATCATCCTCAGAATGGAATACTAGCCGACTGAACACTGCATACTGTTTAAAACACTTCTCAGGCGTCTCAATATGGCTGCTGAAAATACAGCTTCGCATCACAGAAATAAATTACATATTAAAATACATGTATTTGCATTGTATTTTTGATCAAACAAATGCAGCCTTGATGAGCAAAAGAGTCTTACTTATTTTTATTATTAAGTCACAGAAAGTCTTTAAGGGCTGGCTGTTCACAGAGTGCTGTATCAAAGCATATTAAATGAAAGTTGACTGGAAGGAAGAAATTGGATAGGAAAAGGCGCATGAGCAACCGGGAAGACCGCAAGCTTGAGAATACTGTAAAGCAAAGCAGATTCAAACAATTGGGAGAGTTTCACAAGAAGTGGACTGAAGCTGGAGTGAGTACATCAAGAGTTACACACTCAGACGTCTTCAGGAAAAGAGTGACCGAGCCACTTCTGAAATGGAAACAACATCAGAAGAATCTCACCTGCTAAGGAGAAAAAGAACTGGACTGTTGCTCGGTGCTCCAAAATCCTTTTTTCAGAAGAAAGTACATTTTGCATTTCATTGTAAAGCAAGGTCTGTAGTCTGGAGGAAGACTGGAGAGGCACAGAATCCAAAGTCCAGTGTGAAGTTTCTGAAGTCAGTGATGATTTGGGTGCTGTGACGTCTGCCGGTGTTGCCGGTCAATGCAGCCATCTACCAGGAGGTTTCGGAGACCTTTATGTTTCCATCTGCTGTCAAGCTTTATGGAGATGCTGATTTCATTTTCCAGCAGGACTTTAGCACCTGCGCACAGTGAAAAAACCACTTCCTTGTGGTTTGCTGACCACGATATTAATGTGCTTGATTGACCAGCCAACATGCCTGACCTGAACCCCATGTGTAATATATGGGATATCTTCTGTATGGACAAAAATGTCTTGAATTTCTCAAAATATCTTCTTTTATGTTAAGAAAGTCATTCATACAGGTGTGTAATGACATGATGTTGAGTAAATGATGGCAAATCTTGGGTGAACTATCCCTTTAAGAACGTACATTTAATAGTAATCTGTGTACATGATTGTATAGTGTAATATATAATAATAGATTAAAATACTACGCAGTGAGGTCATGTGACATGACTTCTTGAAAAGTGTATTGTTGTATACTATATCATCTTTTAAATAGTATGCAGTCTGCTAGTATTCAATCCTGAGTGGCCTTACACTGCAGAGCTCTGATAGAGACACTTCTGAGCAATAAAACACGCCTCTTTAAACACATGAAGACATGATGTGGCCTATCCCACAATCCTCTGTGCTCAGGACACAGCCTCCACAGTCAAAAGACGAGCGCTTCACACTCGGAGACAAACACCTCTCAAACGGAGGAAGGAGAGAGGAAATCTACACACCTCTCCTCATCCTGTCTGCATCTGCGTCTCACTCTCGCCTCCATCACACACTCGTCCTCAGACATCCACAGCCTTTTATCTGCGCGCTCAAACGCAGTGAATAGGTAAATGCCGGGATAAATGAATATTTGTAAACCCATTAAAGTGGAGGTGATGTTAGCGGAGGCTCAAAATAACCGGCAGCATGTGTGTGTGTGTGTGTGTCCTCACACTGATTTCTGGCTCTCGTCACCTAGCAGAGCTTTAGCACAGGAAGAGGAATTGGATGCAAAGAGACGGCAGGTGAAGAGACACACACACGGGCCTTTTTACAGCGGGGCTTTTAACAAGGGGCAATTAACACTTTGACGTGCAACAAGGAGAAAAGTACTCGAGCAGACAAGCAGCTAAATATCAGAGAGACACGAGGAGTCGTCACACACACACACACACAAACACACATGCATAAGTGTAAATCATCGCTTTTTCAAAGAAAAAATATCTTGAGTTAAACATCAAATCATAAATGAGACGTGAATGTTACAGAAAGCCAAACAGAGCGAAGAATCACGTCAAAAACATCCCGGACGCTTCCTGAGTGTGAACGGCTCCCAGGGTTATTCTATAGTTAAATAAAACCATGTTTTATTCTTAGCTGTTTTAAAACATTAGAAGCCCATTTTTAATCTATTGCTTTTTTTTTTGTACATATGTAGTGATTATAATTATTTAAAATCATTTTTATGTCAAGTACTTTAAATTATCTTTGTGTGAAATGTGATATAGAAATAAAATGTATGTTTATAAAAAACTGTAATAATAAATTGAAAATAAAAAGCAAAATGAGTTGATGACAATTACTGAATTTCTAAAAAAAATAACATGATTACATTAAATGAAACATGAATACATCATTAGTTAACAAGAAGCTAATAATTAATTAAATGATTAAAATCTAAAATTAACATAAATAATTGTAATTAATTAAAAATTTTATAACAATAAATAATTTTAAAACAAAAACAGTCAAAATAAACTGATGAGAAGTTCATGAATTCATGAAAAAAAATCACATGACAATAAATAATTTAAATTTAAATTATATAAAAATGAGTTAATGAGAAGCTAATAATTAAATTAACTCATTAAAATGTAAAATTAATATACTTAATTTTAAAATGAAAATCTAAATAATATAATAGAGTTAATAATTAAATCATACAAATAAAATTGAAATGAATATTTTTAAAATGAAAAATGTAAATAAAATATCAAAAAGATTTACTATGTTCTACGTAAAATCACTTAAAATGAAAATTAATTTTAAATAAAAAAAGCATTCCAATTACTAAAAAATATTAAATAATTTTATATTTTTAATTGATAATTTATTAAATCGTTGAAATATTACCTTAAAATCTAGTTATTTACTATTTTATTTACTATATTTTATAAGAATACATGCACAGTAATCTTTTTGCAATAAATATTATCTTCTGGTTGGTCAACATCGTCAGCCAATAAACAGCAGAGCTCACACATGAACTGAAGCAAGTGAATAGACGTGTGTGTGTGTGTGTGTGTTTGTGTATGTGTGTGTGTGCGTGTGTGTGTGCATCCTTCACCTCAAACCATAACGCAATCACACGCTAAAACTCTGCACAGGAAACACAAACACATTCCTAAGATGTTTCTACAGAAGACTAATGCATCAGAAACTCTCCCTGACTTTCTCTCTCTCTCTCTCTCTCTCTCTCTCTCTCTCTCTCTCTCTCTCTCTCTCTCTTTCTCTCTGACACACACACAGACACACATGTTTCCATATGAGCTGCAGCTGTAATCTCTCACACACACACACACACACAGTGTAAATACTGGTAAAAGAATGTATATCCTGAGTGCACTGTAAGTTGCTTTGGATAAAAGCGTCTGCTACATGCATGAATGTAAATGTAATGTAAATGACATTGTCATGTGACTCATGAGTCCAAACGCCATCTTTACCTCTACACTGCTGTCTGTTTATGTGTGTGTGTGTGTGTGTGTGTAATATGTTTATTTGTGTTGCTGTAAACTCATCTTCATACTGTAACTCACTTATATCCATCCACACACATAACAAACAATCACATGGTAATCATTCATGTCGACTTTGTACATCATTTCCAGCCATTATTATTTTTTTGTGTTATATTACAGCACACGACCAGCTGAGACCCTGTGTGTGTGTGTGTGTGTGTGTGTGTGATACGACCAGCTGAGGTCCTGTGTGTGTGTGTGTGTGTGTGTGTGTGCTTTCCCACCATTAGATTAATAAACTAGTTTTTCAGCAGATAGACAGTGCTAGCCTGTGCCGTTACTAATGTTTCCAAAATATTAAAATGTAACAATGTTGCGATGTAGGCTGCTCTGGTTGCTAGGTGTTTTATTTCCTTCAGACTTTACTGAATTCACTCACTTTTGATTTGAATTGCATTGCATTGGCTACACCTACAGGAAGCAGAAGTGGACAGAATATAATTCAAAGAAATTCAACAGCTAATGTGAAAGATAAACTGAAAGCCCGCAGACTTTTAATATATATATTTTTTTTAACTTTTTCTTTATCGAGCCACCATACAATATTTGTTTTAAGCAACTTTGATTTATTGTTAAAATGTAAAGTTTTTTTTTTTACTTAAATTTATTTTAATTCCACTTCCTTACATTCACATTTGAACTGTAATTCAACATCATGTTTGCAACTTCAAATCAAATTTGGGAACTGAATTGAAATCTAGACAGCATTAATAATTCAATTCTGAATGATGCACAACCCTAAAAATAAAAGAAAAGAAAAGAAAAGAAAATGTTTTGGTACAAGATATTTTATTTTATATTTAGGGTTGTGTGACATTAAAAATAAATAATTAACCATAATATGAGCAATATTAACAGTGATGAAAGCTTTAAATTTAACTTTATTTTATATTTAATGATTGTTAGAATAAAAATAAAAATATTGTTAACTACAACTGAAACCATAAAAAATTATTTTCATTAATTTTATTAAAATAAACTTTACCTAAAATAAAATATAAAAACTTATAATCTTAAACTTTAATTTTTTTTTTATTATTATTATTATTATTTGGCTATAGTTGAATAACCTAACTGAATAAAACACAATAAAAAAATGTTTTTAATAATAAAACAAAATTACTACAATTTTAATGAAAATAAAATCAATACGAAACTTTACATAACATAAAACTAACAAAAATAAAATCTAGTTCAAAATATTTACAAAAACTGTAACATGTCGGTGATACTAAAATAACACTGGTATACAGGTGCTGATCATATAATTAGAATATCATCAAAAAGTTGATTTATTTCACTAATTCCATTCAAAAAGTGAAACTTGTATATTATATTCATTCATAACACACAGACTGATATATTTCAAATGTTTATTTATATTAATTTTGATGTTTATAACTGACAACTAAGGGAAATCCCAAACTCAGTATCTCAGAAAATTAGAATATTGTGAAAAGGTTCAATATTGAAGACACCTGGTGCCACACCAGCTAATTAACTCAAAACACCTGCAAAGCCTTTAAAGCGTCTCTCAGTCTAGTTCTGTAGGCTACACAATCATGGGGAAGACTGCTGACAAGACAGTTGACCAAAAGATGACCATTGACACCTTGCACAAGGAGGGCAAGACACAAAAGGTCATTGCAAAAGAGGCTGGCTGTTCCCAGAGCTCTGTGTCCAAGCACATTAATAGAGAGGTGAAGAGAAGGAAAAGATGTGGTAGAAAAAAGTGTATAAGCAATAGGGATAACCACACCCTGGAGAGGATTGTGAAACAAAACCATTCAAAAATGTGGGGGAGATTCACAAAGAGTGGACTGCAGCTGGAGTCAGTGCTTCAAGAATCACTACACACAGACGTCTGCAAGACATGGGTTTCAGCTTCGCATTCCTTGTGTCAAGACACTCTGAACAACAGACAGCGTCAGAAGCATCTCGCTTCAGAAAGGACTGGACTGCTGCTGAGTGGTCCACAGTTATGTGCTCTGATGAAAGTAAATAAGCATTTCCTTTGGATATCAGGGTCCCAGAGTCTGGAGGAAGAGAGGAGAGGCACACAATCCACGTTGCTTGAGGTTCAGTGTAAGTTTCCACAGTCAGTGATGGTTTGGGGTGCCATTTCATCTGCTGGTGTTGGTCCACTGTGTTTTCTGAGGTCAAAGGTCAACACAGCCGTATACCAGGAAGTTTTAGAGCACTTCATGCTTCCTGCTGCTGACCAATTTTATGGAGATGCAGATTTCATTTTCCAACCGGACTCTGCACCTGCATACAGTGCTAAAGCTACCTGTACCTGGTTTAAGTTCCATGGTATCCCTGTTCTTAATTGGCCAGAAAACTCGCCTGACCTTAACCCCATAGAAAATATGTGGGGTATTGTGAAGAGGAAGATGTGAGATGCCAGACCCAAGAATGCAGAAGAGCTGAAGGCCACTATCAGAGCATCCTGGTCTCTCATAACACCTGAGCAGTGCCACAGACTGATCCACTCCATGCCACGCCGCATTGCTGCAGTCATTCAGACACAAGGAGACACAACTAAGCACTGAGTGCTGTACATGCTCATACTTTTCAGTTGGCCAAGATTTCTAAAAATCTTTTCTTTGTATTGGTCTTAAGTTATATTCTAATTTTCTGAGATACTGAATTTGAGATTTTCCTTAGTTGTCAGTTATAACCATCAAAATGAAATGAAATAAACATTTGAAATATATCAGTCTGTGTGTAATGAATGAATATAATATACAAGTTTCACTTTTTGAATGGAAACATTTTGAAACCTAACATATGTGAGTGTAATGTTTATATTCATTATGTGTGTGTATATATATGAAATGAATGTGACTAATCGCGATTAATCGTTTGACAGCACAAAAAATAATAAAACAAACGTGTCAAAGACAACAAGTGTTTTATTCATAAAGCCCCTACCATTATTCTATTCTTCTTTTCATTCTTAATGTTTTTATAATATTTTTATATTTATGATTGTGCAATATTCCGAATTAATTATTAACCCTAATATAACCAATAGAATAGTTATGAGTGCTTTAAACCTCACTTTCTGTTAAAAGCAATCTAGTGAGGATAAATGAGAGCGTTCTGAGCTGATGGAGGCAGATGAGGATCGTCTCAGAAACTCTTCCCAGAATTCCAAGCGGCGCAGGAGTTTAAAGCCACACAAGCGCTGTTGTGTCACTCACATCCCGTCAGTCTGCCGTACTCTGATGGCTTCGTCTTGTAAACTGTCAGGAAAGATTAATTCAGTCCTGAAGACCCTGCCGGCGACCCACAAACACAAAACTTTCCACAAACTCACGGACCTCAAACACTTACATTTGAACACCAATCACATCACTTCAGACTGCGTTTGCATGCTGGATTAATCAGGAGCGTCTCCATGACTGCCATTCTTCTGACTTCAACATCAAGCGTCTCATTTTCTGGATGTTAAACTACTTTCTCACTAGAAGTGAGAGTCACTGGAAGTCAGTCGGTTTGTTCGAGCAAACTAAAAAAAGAAACTACTCTTAAATAATCAGCTAGAACAAGAGAAAAAAATAATAAAAAAAAAAAAAAAATATATATATATATATATATATATATATATATATATATATATATATATGCATAAAAATAAATACAGAATATATATGAAAATTATTTTAAATATATGTAAAATATATAATATATATTAAATATATATTAAAATATATTTTAAATACATTAAATGTCCGAAATATATTTTAAATATAACATATTAAAATAAAAAATAAGTCCTGCACATTATCTATGCAAAAAATATCAAAATAAAAAAAACATATTTTAAAACACATATATGAAATATTACAAGTATAATTTAATGTACATATGAATATATATATATCTTTCATAAAGTATTAATTTATTTTGTAAAATAAAAATGTGATATTTAACATTTAATTGCACTAAATATATTTATATATATTTACATTATATATTAAAAATGACTTTTATATTTTTTTGAGATTTTAACAAATAAAAAAAGTTTTTTATAGATGATAATGAATGGCTAAATACTTAAGTGCATGCATGCATACATACATATATACATACATAACTAATTTTGTTGGGTGAAGATGACAAACATGAAAAAAGTGAACTAAATGAATTCAGGATGGAGCAGCTGAATGGAAACAGGTCTATTCTTGATGTTGTATCTGTCTTTTGAACATCCATATGTCTCTTAATGTAAACACGATGGGCTGGTGAGAGACTACACACACACACACACACACACGGTGATCTGCAGGAATTCATATATGTGCTTTAACAGAGGCCATCTGCTAGCGGTACGACTGCAATGCAAACAAACCGCCTGTTCATTTATTAATTCCACTACAGAAACTCCAGCAGCTGCCCTTCACTCCAGACAGCACACTTACAATCTACCTGACACCAAGAAGCACACAACCACTGTCAGCACAACACTGACATTACTAACTGAAAAAAGAAAATCACTAATGATCTCAGGACGTTCTGCTTCACAACACAGAGATGACTGAGATCAGACTGAGACTTCTGCCTTCTGCAGATCAGGTTTCCCACACTTTCCCATGGGATTACATCATTTTCCATGACTTTTCCAGTCATTTCTGATGATTGAATGAGGATCTATACACACAACTAAAAATTTAATATTTTATTACTTATTAAACGTATTGCACTGAATAATTTTTTTAATATGAATAAATATATAAAATTAAAATATATATATATAAAATTCATAAAGTATTTATTTGTTTTGTAAAATAGAAATGTGATATTTTACATTTAATTGCACTAAATATATTTATAATTATGTATATAATAAGGATCTATACACACAACTAGAAATATAATATTTTATACTTATTAAACGTATTGCATTGAATTATTTTTTTTAAATATGAATAAATATATACAATTAAAAAATATATATAAAATTCATCAACGTATTTATTTATTTTGTAAAATAAAAATGTGATATTTTATATTTAATTGCACTAAATATATTTATATATATTTCTTTATTTATATATATTTATTAAAAAATATATATAATTATTTAATTAATATAAATAAAGATATATATTGCATATATATATGCATGCATTTTTGGATCATCTGTGATGACTGAATAAAGATTAAAATTTTTTTAGATAATAATTTTGGAAAGAACCCTAAAGAAAGAGTCGCAGAAAATGAGCATAACTAGAAAAATGCTAATTTCCGTGATGGCTTTTTTTCTCATTTCTGTGGCTTTTAATCACATATACAGTGATTCAAAACTAGTTTCTGAAGAGATCAGAGCCAAAGTCACAAACAGAGACACATTTCTTCCAGAGACTCTGATCTGAGAGAGACTCTTACCTGACAGCCGTGAATGCTGGAGTCCCGTCCGTAGGAATACGATGCTCTCTCCGTTTTACCTGTTTAAAGACACAGAGATTGGAATATTAGCAATCAATTAAATCTAGAAACACGCTTTTAAAAACTCTTTTAAACCTGCGAGAACAAGCCAAAACAAACAGAGCGCGACTGAAAGAACTGAGAAATCAGCGGCGGTCGCATGTTGAGCGGACAGCTGTCGCGAAGCTCACAAACGCCGAGGTTATTCGAGTCAAACGCTCTGATCAACAACCAAGCGTCGACTAGTTGCTCTGCTCTGAGAGAATGAAGATGTCTGACTTGATGTTTTTTTGTTTTACTGATGTTAGGAGAACAAAGAAGCGACGAGCAGGCCTCTCTTTGGATGTGAGATCTGGTATTAGCAGAATAAAGACCTTCTCAAAGTCTCACAAACACTCGTCTACAGGCTGTTAATTATATAGAGGAACATGCTTGAATGCATTCTGCCTTTAACTGCACTGGGCCGGGCCGGGACCGCCGCCAGACACACACACACACACACACACACACAGCAAATATTGTTAAAGTCTCGTGACCTCATCCAGTCATAATCAAATGAGCCCAATTACAGAGTCCTGCTCATGTTCTCCTGCGCTTCTGCTCTGACCCCAGCTCCGAAACGGACAAAATAGGTTTAATGTAGGCCTTTTGAATACAACAACGGTGCTATTCACTACGCTAACTACTAAAGTCATTGCCATTTCTCATGAAAATGTACCATAGAGAAGAGTACTGTATGTAATGTACTGTAAACAAAGCAGATCAATGTAAACCTCGTTTAAAACAAAACAAATGACTACCATAGAGTCAAATTAAGTACATAACTGTCAAATATATTATAAAGCATCATAATTAGTGTAAATCTAATTGCTCACATAAATACACAATGGTGACAATAGAGTAAAAAAAACACAGTAGAGTTGTTATGACTCTAAACTCATCAAAAATTAAGATGAAAACAAGTTTTCTAGACGTTTATGCATCATAAGCCCATCTGAAAGAAGGAAGCAAAGCCATTTATTACTGTAAACCTTCAAACATGACAAATTAAAGGACTATCCCTCTCTCTCAGAACAATAAATAAAATAAAATAGAAGAAAAATACCATAACCACAGAGTAAAACAAAGTACATTCTGCCATCACTGCAACTGTAAAATCATAAACAATGATCAAAATCTTTTTATATGTAAATATATATATTTTTAAGTTTTATAAATGTCAATACTGAAAAAAAAGGTGTTTTCTACTATTGTGGATACATGTGCCTAATCAAAACAGGGAAAATAACACAAAATATACCTCTTCCACACACACACACACACACACAGGATTCACCGTGCTCTGTTCTGATCTGAACATTTACCAGGTTGCGCCCCAGAACACTCAGAGGTCAAACCAGAGGTCAAACAGCGAGCACACGCATGACCTGCGTCCAAACACAGTGAAATCTGCTGCAGTGATCTGAATCACCATACAGAACACATGAGGATCACTGCGCTCGTTTTAATACTCTACATTTGACTGCACACAGACGCCAAACGTCCAAAACACATTCCACACACGGACAAATATCATTCAGCGAGATAAACCATCTTTCTCATTCTTCCCCGTGTCTGACAGTTTCCTTGAGAGATCCTGACGTGTTGCTGGATTCAGACACACATCTTTATAAACCCTGCTAATCCAAAGGACCGTGAATCTGGAAGTGGGAATGAAATCCGGAAGAAGGCTGGAATCGGACGGGAATGCCACAGATGGAACATCACTCCGGAAAAACGCACACATTGAGCACAGATGCTGCATGTGTACGGCTCTCGCTCTTTCTTTTCTTTGCTTTTACTTCAGTTTCTTCTTTAGCTTGTTCTAGTTTTGGACCTGAACAAATAAAATGAGCACCATACAGTACTTCCATATAGAAAAATCCATACTTAATCTATACTCAATTACAGGACAAGATGTTAACGAATAGATATCTGCATGTAGATTAATCACAGTAAATAAGGGGAATTTATTTTGCATTACTACATTTCTGTAATAGTATGTTTAAATATGAAAGTGAGGCATCGTGTAATTGAATCTTCACTAATGTGTGTTTCCAGAAAATAAATATGA
The DNA here is from genome assembly GCF_023724105.1 of Carassius gibelio. NCBI lineage: Eukaryota > Metazoa > Chordata > Actinopteri > Cypriniformes > Cyprinidae > Carassius > Carassius gibelio. The sequence goes on along the minus strand of NC_068416.1, from coordinate 27,027,145 downwards.
ACGCTGGATGAAGCCAGATGCAAAGTTTCACTTTGACATATTAGAGTTTGATGCTTTTATAGAGCGCTTTTTAGATTTCTCTTTTTTTCTACTGAATTCTACAGTATGAAACAATGTAGCATTCTACTGAATTCTACTTTTTGAAACAATGTAGCAATCTACTGAATTCTACAGTATGAAACAATGTAGCATTCTACTGAATTCTACAGTATGAAACAATGTAGCATTCTACTGAATTCTACAGTTTGAAACAATGTAGCAATCTACTGAATTCTACTTTTTGAAACAATGTAGCAATCTACTGAATTCTACAGTTTGAAACAATGTAGCATTCTACTGAATTCTACAGTTTGAAACAATGTAGCATTCTACTGTTTTCTACCATTTAAAATAATATAGCATTTAGTTTAAAACATTGATTTTTTTTTGCACTGCAGTGTGCACTGTGTAGACTGCTTGCACTCAGATGTTATCTTAAAAATGAATTATAAAATAAATTTTTAGTTTCTTGTGTATTATTATTAATTCAAACTCCACATTTTTTCTTGCCATAAAACAACAACAACAACAACAACAACAACAACAAAAAACATCTTTGGCAAAAGTTTAGGCGCATGCAGCATTAAGAACAATCTGAATTTGAGTTGATGGAAATTCAAGTGCACTAGTGTCGGCATTTTCCATTCATCACGCTTTCGTGGAGCCTAAAAAACCTTCAGAATATAGATAGGAATAAAACTAAGTTTTGGTGCATTTAAGTGCTTAGAGATATGTGTTTCAGTTGAAATCTATAGATGCAAAAAGATAAAGTGCAATAAAATAAACACTTACACGTGTCCTCAGGATATTTTCTTTCCACTAATATGAAATAACCTAAATAACCTAAAACCTCAAGCAAAGTCAAAGGGTGATTGTAACTACATATGTATTGAAATAAGCTTTTGCACAATATATCAACACTTGTTTTTCAATTAAATGCACAGTGAGCACATTTATTTTATTTAAACACAGCCTTTTAAAGTTTAACGATCACATTAGGGCATACTGCATTTCTTCCGTCCCCAAATGTAGGACTTCTTATATATAGATAATTAAGACGTGTTATAGCCTTAAATTTGATCAAACTCACATCTATCTTTTTCCTCCTGCCGCTGGTTTCTCATGTTCCCTCATTAGCTTGTGTCTTTGTTTGTCCTCTGATATTTTAATGCTAAAAATATGGTTTTGACTTTTAGCACGGGCTGATTTCTCCCGCTGAGTCACGCTGAAGTTCCTCTGTGGTTTTGACAGACTATGAGGGTGTTTTCAGCACACGCATGACAGCCCCTCATTACACGGGAGAACACGCGCCCCGTGAATAAGTGGTTTTGTTATGGATAATAACTGGCTCATAATCATCAGCTAGTCAAAGACAAACCCTCTCTGACTCATCGACACCGGCGGATTACGGATTAGATTCAGAGTTTGCATTGCGCCGGAGTTTCTCGGGACCAGCTGCGTATCATCGCTGTCGTTAGTGCACGTTATGCGAAATACAGACGTCGTACGTTTTCCTGCTGAGAAGGACAAAAACAAGCTATTTCGCTTGTTTGGGCCCGTAGCTCATTGCACTAATAAATCGTGTTGACAAAATGAAGATTACGTTCGATCTATCACATGCATCCACATGCATGCGTGCGCCACCGAGCCAAAAACACACGACCAAAACAGTGGCACATCTTTAGCTTAAACCACAAAAAAACATTGGTTTGCATTCAGAAGTGATCATTACAACACAAAGCATCACGGTTGAGAGCGTCTCGCTGCCAAACTGAGATCAAGCAGGTAGAATTAACGCAGAAACGGACTGTTATCAGCAGAGCGAAAGGTGCCGCTCATAATCGTCTTTCTCACACACGCAGCTTCTCGCAGACAGATTCATCCGTGCCAGAGCTTTTTTTTTTTTTTTTTTTGGGAGGGGGGCAGGGATGAGACAAAGAGAGACGGAATAAAAAATGTGCTTAACCTTGTGAAACAGTTCATCAAAAAAGCGACATGCGATCGACAGGACGCGTCTCAGTACATGAGCATCAGACAGCTGCTCCGTACACAAACCCCAGCCTCACACAACACATACAACTTCAGATATAAAGACGGAGCACAGAGGCTGTCATGTTAAAACCTGAAGAAAGACAAGCAAAAACAGGTTTTAGGGGGAAATCGTTTTTTATAAATCACAATATTTCGTGTGATTTTGTTCATCTGATGTGCAATAATGTCATCACTTCATAATTTTGACAAACAAAGAGAGAAGCAAATTATTTATTCTGCAATTTATGATCAATGCATGAATATAACAGTATCTCTGATGTTATACACCTCTGAGAGTTACATATTTAGTGCATTAACACATTTAAAAATAATCTACACCCCCTGAGTTTATGTAGTCATACATAAACACCACAGTAACAAGGTCAAAGGTCATCATCCGCGATGGGTTCATAATGGACAAGCATTTAAAATCTGTGTGTTGGGATGATTTTTTTTTATGCTCTTGAAAGAAATCCAGTAAAAACTGTAAAATTGTGAAATATTTTTTCAATTTAACATAACTGGTTTCTATTTGAAAATATAGCAAAGTGTCATTTATTTATTTGACGCAAAGCTGTTTTTTTTTTTTTTTAATTTGTAGCATCATTCCTCCAGTCTTCAGTGTCACATGATCCTTCAGAAATCATTCTGATATACTGATCCGTGGCTCAAATTATCATCAATGTTCAAAACAATTGTGCTGCTTCACATTTTCATGTAAAAACACATTTTCTGTGATGAATAGAAATCTGAAACAGAAATATTTTGTGACATTAGGAATGTCTTTACAGTCACTTTTGATCAATTTAATGCGTCCTCGCAGAGTAAACATATTAAGTTCTTAACAAAAATGTTAATCCCAGACTGTATTTCCTTAACTAACCTCCAAACCTAATCCTAAACCACCCACAATCATTTTATAGAGACTATCAGCCACACAAACACACCATTTCAGAGGTTAGAAACACTTACTACAAAGTGTAAATGTCACTCGTACTGAAAAAAAAAAAGAAAGGCATCCAGATCAGTAGTTTGGATAACCGAAGGAAGAGACGCCGGCTCTATTAGGCAGCTGAGGGCTGCTTATAATGAACAATAATTTGGAAATGATGTCTCTTGACAGGCAATTTCTAGGAGAAAATTAAGCTACACAATGTTTTGCTCTCCCCTTTCCGACATGGAAAACAAATATGGAACGGCTCCAGCGTGGCAGGGCTTCCTCGGGTTTTAATCCTGTTTGATGCGTGGTCTGCGCTCACGGGATGCTTCTCTCGCCCCGGGGAGATGCAGCGAGTCCGCCCTTCATCTCCGACCCTCCGCAGCACAACCTGCGGCCACAGAAAGCACATAAACCCGACCGCAGGCCCACCAAACCCAGCCGAGACCGCAACCGATTGAAACACAGCCAAAGCCACAACAACCGGCTTTATTCTATTCATCACGGCGTAGAAATACTGCGAAAACCTGTCAAATATCCTGACTGACAGCACTGACAACACATTAGATGTGCAACCATCAAATGCATACATATTCATGCTTTTGTTTACATTGAAATGACGGGAAAACGTATCTAAATGCGCAAAAGAGAGCATAATATGAAATTAAATAAAATAATAAAAATGTATACGAGAAGCTTTGCTTTTGATTGTATGTTATTGTATATAAATAAATAACTGGGATATTATGCAACATAATTCTTGCATAAGAGACTAATTACTGATTAATTAATAAGCATGCACACAAAGTGACATTTTTATTTTACCCTGCGAGAAGCTTTAAAAAAACAAAGCCGCATATGATGCCGGCGTCTCTGAGAGCAGGTGCAAAAACAGGACGGACTTCATATTTACTGCGAGAAAAAGATAGATCTGTGCGAGCGTTTCTGTGCTTTTCTTACTGCTGATTGTCTCGGCTGGTTTTCCGGTAACTAACAGTATCTGACAGCTAATCTAAATATTCCTGGAGCCGGAGTTATGCGGCATCTATGAGAGATGTCAGATATTAAATTAATATCTTAAGCAACATGCTACAGCAGAGGTAATGAAAGAGCAAACACAGCTCAAGACTTGCTTGGTCAGGCCGAAATACCTTTTTTTTTACGATATTATAAATTTATAAAATATATATATAGAAAAAAATAGTTCCTGTAAACAAAGTTAATTCATTTTTCTTTGTCTAAGTAAAATATTAAATAAAATACAATCTTGTGAACGAAGAAAGCATTACAATATAATTTGCATCATGCTTTATTTTCTTGCACAAAAGCTTTGCATGAAGGACACTCACAAAAGCCACATGCATAACCAGACTGGGTTATTTTTTAGGATGCTGTTTAGTGTTTGCGTCTGATTGCAGACGGAGCTCCTGACATGCAGCACATTTCTGACGTGTAAAAGCCTAAATGCATTTAGCAGCTCGTCGGTTTAAAATAGTTTCAGTGAGGTTTGACGGGGAAAAAAGACGAGGTAGCGTGTTTTGGAAGATGTGCTGGAGTGCTGCGGCGTCTCTGATAGAATTATGAAAGTGAAGCTGGCACACGGGCAACTCCGGAGAGCCCTGATTGGTCAAGGTCGAGGTTCGGGGGTTGGACGTGCCACTGTGTTCTCTTGCCAAGTTCATCTTTAAAGAAGCGCTCAAAGAGCTTTTCATGTCTCCAAGCCAAAACGTACACAAAAACCCTTTAACGCCACACACACTCCGCGGGTTCGAATGCACGAATGGATATTATCAGATCCAAAAGCGCTCGGAGTGGGAGTCTGAATGTGTTTTTTACAGACAGACACCTTCAGTAACCTCAAAACCACATAATTAGACTTGTCATCACGTCCATTCGAGTTCAATGAGGCTGTGTGGAAAATTATTTAAAACAGGGGGAAGGGTTAAAAAAAGCCTGGCGCTTGTGGGGGAGGCCGTACGGACATGAATCACTCGTACTAATACAACAGTTTCCATGACATCAGTGGGCACCAGGCCAGCGTGCCGACAGAGTCTGAAAGGTACAGAAGGAGAAGGCACAGATCCGAACGACGCATGCACAACGGCCTAAAAACATTGTCCTCCTTCGCTCTTTATGCCGCGTCAAAAATTAATTTTGCACATTGCTTCGTCGGCGCGACCCGTTGAGATTTTGGCTCGGGGAAACTGAACTATCGATAGTCGATCGAGGGTTATTAAAATTCACAGTGCTGGCAGGGGAGCCATGCACTTGTTAGGCTCCTTTGATTGCATGCATTCTAGGCAGAGCGCCCCATGCAAAACAGCCCTCGTTAAACAACGTACGCAGATCAATATAATCACCAAACCCTAAAAAACATCACCGTGCATTATCCAGGAGGCGCTTGGCAAATGCATGTGGCGTTCAGGGGTTGCGTCGCTTTGAATACATTTGGCAATTTGGCACGGTGGGAAAAAAATTAACCTCGGCCGCCGTTACAGGTTTGGCATTAGTTATAAAGTTGAGCAGAAAAAGTTGGAAGCGCGTGCATCCGCGGCTGAAATGCGGCAGACACTGCAGATTTTTTTAGTTGGCTCGTTGACAGCGTTTTCAGTGCCAAAGCCCCGCGATCGAAGAGCTGCGGATACTCTCGTATCGCTGCCTCTGTAAATCTCCTAATCAACATCAGCGCCTGTCCTCTTTTGTCTGCTACTTCTCTTGCTTTTGTTTTAACACAAAGACGCCGCGTTTTTCTAGTTCCTCTTTGTTTTGCGAAGGATTTGTTGCGTGATTCCGACACAATGAGAACGCGGGGCTTGTCTTTGTCGAGTCTGAAAACCGAAACAATGTTCTGCGTTGTATTTATTTACGGAATAAAACAGCGAACCGAAGCGGCGGTGAGGATTACTTGTGCCGACAATAAAATACATCACAGATCACAAGACAATTTAGCAGAATGACGAACAAAAGGACGTCTCGCTAAAGCTCACCATCTTACTTTGTGCAAAAGAGCGCTTAGATGGTCTTAAAATTCACATCTGTACCATATGAGAAAGACACACAGAAAGGGATCTGTGCCAAATGGGAGCGTTCGATGGGGCTTAGCCGATAACTCCACATTTGCATGGCTTTATGAGGGGAAAGCCGCTGTTTGCGTGTGGAGATGAGCACATAGGTCGAGAGTTGTTTTGTACCATGCACCTTTTTTTTTTTTTTGGAAAGAACTGGCTGTCAGAACAATTACCGTCGTTAAACGCCGGTGACAGAAGGCCGTGCTTTGATACGATAAGGCTCATCTCCTGCAAACATCTCACAGCACACGTCTGAAAACATTTACTTCTCCATCCGAATTAAAACGTCACCTCGGTTTTTATTTTTCTCCTCCAGAGCTCGAGGAACATGTTTCTTGCCAAAGTGTGTTTTAAGCAAGCAGAAGTGAAATACTGTATTCTGGACGCAGTACAGAAGCGCTAACAGGCATTGGAAACGTTACATTAAACGAAATAAAAAGGCTTCAGTAACACCCAAAGGCTTCAGAGGAGTTATAAAAGGAAATCACAGATTTGAATAAGCTTGTTTAATAGCCTTTAATAATAGACTTAAGCTAATAAAAATGTCCTTATGAATTCATTTTAGCCCCTGAGGTGATCTCACTGGAAAATAAAATGCAGTCCAGTTTAGAAACATATCTCAATGATTATGGCATGAATGAATAATAAAAGCCTAAAAAGCATAGTGAGGGAGCGATATATTCACTGCTGCTGAATCTCAATTACAACACACTGGATGAACGGCATCCATATACATATATATTATATGCTTATATTTATATTTTATATTATTTACTTGTATAATAGTTAAGTGACATTTACTTTAATGTATTTATTTTGTATTTTTTCTTTCATTTATTTATCACAGCTAGACATTAACATATATCTATTATTGGCTAATTTGCATGTAGATATTTGTTAAATTTCCTACCGTAAACATAAAAACATTGGACATTTCAGGGTTTTTTAAAAATGTTTTGCTCCCTTAGATTCCAGATTTTTAGATAGTTGTATCTCAGCCAAATATTGTCCGATCTTAACAAACCATACATCAATGGAGAGATGATTTATTCAAATAAAAATATATCCTGATGATGGTTTTGTGGTTCAGGGTCACATGCTGTATATACATTCACATTACTGTGAAAACAACAGTCAGGTAACTTCCCTTAAAGTCTGTGGACTGACAGAAGGAGAAGAACAAAGAGAGAGAGAGAGAGAGAGAGACAGGATGGAGGTGTCTCTCTACCTGCACAGCTGCTGCTGCTGATGTTTGCTGCTGTCCAGCACCTGTTTGAGAAACACTCAAAACTCAAGCAGCAAATTCAGATGAAAGCAAGAAGTGGAACAGCTTTGAGGGAGAAGCACACACACACACACACACTTGCACATACACATATGCACGCACACATACAATTAATATTCAGACTGATCCCTAATAAGTAACTATGAGCAGAAACTGCCAGAAATAAAACCCAGAGTGAAAGAGAGTGTGATCTGTTCTCCACCTCAACACTTAACAAACTCCAAGACATTTAATCAATCTACGCACTATTCATTCAGGGAGAAATTCACTCATCATGAAATCAAAACTGAACGGTCTTAAAAATACATGTTCTGTATTGGCATCGATGGTTCTCTGAAGAACCTTTAACATCCACGGAACCTTTCAAATTTATAAAAGGTTCTTTATAGTCGAAAAAGAACTGTTCACTGAAAGGTTCTTTTGTGTTCTCCAATGGCATCACTGCAAAAACAGCCTTTTGGAACCTTTATTTAAACGTGTATGTGCATATTTTGCACTAAAGTTGTTTCTGATTGGATGTGTTACTTTTTTATTACATTCTGATCAAATGACATCACTGACCAGACTGGGCAGATGCGTAAAGAGTCGGTGTGAAGAGTTTCTCACATTCATTAATAGACTGAATGGTATAAACAGTGTGTGTGTGTGTGTGTGTGTGTGTGTGTGTGGTTCCCGGGGTCTCTAATGGCTCCTCTGCCTCCCCTGGTGGCAGTAATTATGGACCTGCGGTGGCTTTATGTGAGAGAGAGAGACGGGCAGAGCAGGTGACGTGTCTGTAACAGCTGGAGAAAGCGGCTACAGCTGCCGAGGAGTCTGGGAAACCTGCGCCGTACTGCACCGAGTGAGATCTGACACTGACCAATCAGACGCCTGCTTCGTCATGATGTCATCCTCATTATGAAACAAACACCATTCTGTCTTCTGATTGGTTACAGCTGAGTAGTCATACTCTGTAGACCAATTCTCAACATAATAGATCTACATTTACATGTAGTCGTTTAACAGACACAGATATAGTGATGTCAAATGAATAATCGCAATTAATCACGATTTAGCATATCCGAAATAAAAGTTTTTGTTTACATAATATACTTGTGTGTACTGTGTGTATTTATTTTCTATATATATATATATATATATATATATATATATATATGAACATAAACTTTTTTTATATTTTACATATATTTGTATATTATATAAATTATATTAATTTAAATATATACATGTGAATATTTTCCAAATATATGCTTAATGTGTGTGTATTTATATATAAAGTTTCTGACAGATAATATATATATATTTTTTTTTTGCGTTTGCCTTAACAAATGTGCTCTTCTGTCAGAAATAACCTGTCTGCGATCTTTTTTTATTACCATCAGTTTAAGTACCGTTGATGCAGTGTTGCCAGATATTGCTTTTAAAACAAATAAAACCGTAAAAAAATAAAAAATAAAATAAACTTAATTTATTTCAAATCTTTTGCTAATAAGATAAAGATATCGCTGACCCTAAACTGGAACTTCCCACTTCAGTAACTTTCTAAATTGTCAAATTAAGTTGAAAAGACAAGTCCAAAAACCAACCCAGGCAGGCACTGAAAATACAAGCTTCTAAATACATTTCTGCAACACTTTTATTTTGATCTTATTGCAACAGTCGAGGCAGTTTCAAAGTGAAACGTCCAGTGCTGTTAAAACATGGGATCAATATGTGACCCTAGCATGTTTTTGTTACAATGATATCGGCACGTATTGCTGTGTATTTGTATTAAATTGCTTCAGGTTCATACTTCGGTGGTTCATAATTCAAAATATCGGAGGAGGGGTGCTTAAAGTTAATGCTCTATCGTGTTGGAAATATCCCTTCCACCAAACCATAATACTAATAATAATAATAATACCCGATAATGTAAACAAATGCAAAACTGGTGTAAAAATGGATTGGTTGATGCAAGAGATTTGAAATGTTGCAGCATCTTAAAATTGCTTTGATGTCATAAATGTAGGCCTTATTAATCAAAATTGTGGACCTGCAAATCATACGTTGTGTGAAAAGGAATAAAAGTTGTCTGCGTATTACTGCCTCTAGTGTTTATTCCATCTGGAAATTGCAGTGATTCGTATGTATAGGTACATTTTTTGTATTGAGAGCCAATGTTGCCAAAAACGCTTAAAATATCTGGATCTCAAGACTCAAGACTCGTTCGGTCCGCCAGTGTCTCACAGTAATTATTTTCAGATCAAAGACGCTAAACAATCATGCAAACTGTCTAAACTGAATTAAACATGCAGACATTCATATGAGGATCTCTATATGCTTAGTACTTTTTCCTCCTGCTGTACCGAAACCATACCGAATCCATACCGTACCGTACCGTACCGAAAAAAAATATTTGTGCAATGTTACACCCCTACTAGGAACCTAAAAACACCAGTTCGTTCCCAAACTGTGCCACATTCCCAAACTTCTGCTGGCTCTGGACATTCATGGCCTGCGGAGGAGCATCTCACGGTCCGATTCTTTCCCAGAACCCCATCGTCAAGCATTCCCCTCCGTCGAGGACGGTGCACTCGGGCCGGGAGCAGATGGAGCAGGTGGAGAGCTGGGTTCAGGGGTTTTGGCAGCGGATGTGATTAGGGTAATCACACAGAGTGCTGCATGGAATATAAAACACCTCTCACTCTCAAACAGGATGCTTTAGTGCTCAACAGAGATGTTACGATATCAAAATATCACGATACGATAATATCTCGATACGATCACATAAAAATACTTGGAAAGAAATGAAACTTCAGTGCATTTTAAAGTTCAATTATTCTATCTAATGCACTTTGAGAGTTTAAAATTTAGCTCCAACACATGTTCTTAAAAAAGAACACTTAAGTCAGAAAAAAGTCCTTGAACCTGAACTTTAGACGAAGACACAACCCTCTTTTTATTTTATGATATATTCTCTCAATCTACATTGCATTCACATTAGTGTTTTAGGAAGCCAAACAAATTAGAATATAATAATAATAATAATAATAATAATAATAATAATATGTGTGCTGCGTTAGGCTAACTTGCTCTCTTGCATAGGCTATCATTAGCCGCATTTCCACTATCGGGCCAGTGCGAGCCAGGGCCTAAAGCGGGCCGGGCGAGGCTCAAAGCCCCGGGCCAGTAGCACCGAGGCCAGAATAGCGCAGGATTTCCACAGTGGAGCTTGAAGCTCCGCTGCACGTCACTAAAACACGCCCTTTACACGCCTCTCAGAACAACGTCATGCAACCTCATCATTTCACCAACAAAGAGAAGTTATCAGAAAACTAAGAAATAAGTCACTGGAACATGTGCGATCACAAAACGAACATGATAAAAGCGGCAGTTTGTTTGCATGCTTTGTTATATATTCAAATTCAAAAGCATCGATGTTTTAACTATAGAATACATGATGCATTGATCATATTGATTTAATTTATCAGGACTCAAAATTATTCACACATAAATACACTTATATCTATTTTATTTATTTATTTTTAACGCTCATGAAAATAGCCTGCTTGTTCATTCAAGTCTGTTTCTGTTTATTAGCCACAGTAGCGGTCACATTTAGAATGAATGATAATCTCTATTTTTGTAAGCTCCCGAACAAAAACATTATTATGCTATATTCTTTTATGATAGGCAACGTGAGAAAAACTCTCGAGACGACGCTTGTGACAGAAAATATAAGTTACTTAATAAATACACGACTGTGATAGAGAATAAGAAGCTGACGTCTGATTTCTTCAAGCGGTCATATTTTACTATGTTTACTATGGTAACATGTTTAGCGTGCATATCTTTTTCATCGCTTATAAATATTTCTGCCTTGTTTAGTGATTATAATCCACATTGGATCAAGTTATTTCAAACACTCGCTGCTGACTGAAAGAGAGTTTGGAGCTCGACTTATTTAAAAAAAAGTGTTTAATGCTGGTGTTAAAGCTGTTATCTTTCTGAAATGATCCGCAGTGCAGACTCTCTATTTTTATAAAAGCTCCCGAACAAAAATCATTATTATATTTTGATGATATGCAACGTGGAGCTGAACTCTTGAAACCAGACGACAGATAAAATGTTACTTAATAAATACACAATTGTGATGGAGAATAAGAAGCTGACGTCTGATTTCTCCAAGCAGTCATATTTACCATGTTTATATGGTAACGTTAATGTTTAGCGTGCATAGTCTTTTACATCGCTTATAAATATTTCTGCCTTGTTTAGTGATTATAATCCACATCGGATCAAGTTATTTCAAACACTTGCTGCTAACTAAGAGTGAGTTTTAAGCTCAACTTATTTTAAAACATATTTAATGCTGGTGTTAAAGCTGTTATCTTTCTGAAACGATCCGCGCTGACGCTCTCCAGACACGGAGAAACTCCGCCTTTGTTCATAACCCCTCCTCTAGCCCCAACTGGCCCGCTTTGGCCCAAGGATTTTGTCGGGCCGAAAAACCCTGGCCGTTGGCCCCGAGGAAGCCCCGGCGAGGCACGATCAAGCCCCGGAAGTGACAGTGGAAACGCGACTGGCCCTGGCACGCACTAGCACGCCCGGTCCTAGCTCGATAGTGGAAACACGGCTATTGCTCTTTTGTTGATTTTGATTGCTTCTTTTATCACATTTATAAGTTGCTTTGGATAAAAGCATCTGCTAAAGGACTAAACGCAAATGTAATAATGACAACAGTGACAGTAATAGCCATATACTGCAAAACAATTGCTGTGTAAACTAAACTAAAATTAATATTTCATACTAAGTATATTATTTTTGCTTTACACTACAGTAGAGAAAAAAAGCAATACTTCTTTCCTAATTTCTAAAATAATTTGGCCTGCATTTAAAGCACTAGCTGTCAGCAATTCATACTGCACTACAATTCATAGTATAGTAAAAATAATAATAAAAACAGATTATTGCACCATTTTAAAAGAAAATAATACTTAATTTAGGATTTTCAGGATCTATTTATTTATTTAATTTAATTAAACGCATTACATGGCATTTATTTGGTTATTTTTTAATTTGCTAGCAAAAAAAGTGAAAATGTAAATCATTAAACGTTTTATTTATTTTTTCTTCAGTATGTTAAGTAGTTTACTAATGTTAAGAAATGGAGCTTTTCTGTCCCTATGTTCTCAAGTTTTGGCCTTGACGCAGGATTGAAAGTTGGTCACAAACGTGCACACACCTGAGACGTGACTTGTGCGAGACATCTGGATTGTTGTGTGTGTGTGTGTGTGAGATTGTGTTGTATTTCTGTGTGTCATGTTGACAGGCGTTCAAAGGTGTAAATCACTGTGTTCCCTGCGGAAACTAAACTACTGCATGAAACGTGTGGAGATGCTCTTCATTAACAACATCTCAAGATCTTACAGCTGTCCTCAACTCCACCGCCGTTTTTGTTTAAAGAAATATTCTGGAAAGCATCTGTGACACAACGAATTAACCTCACATCTACAGTGATTTTTACACTTGCACTTTTAATACATTTGAGTATATATATGTTTTTATTTAAAATGTGCAAATAATTATTTTAATTAAATATATAATTTATTGTTAAAAATAAGTTATTTTATACTTTAAAATAATATAAATAACACTTTTTAAAATATGTTTTTAATTATTAAATTAAAACTAATTAAATAATTGTAGTTATAAATAAAAGTTATAATTTACAAAATGTACAATTATTTTTTCAAATGTAGTTTATATATATATATACACACCTTTTAAATAATAATAAACATTTTAATTTATTATTTTAATTATTTTAAACAATTACTACACACACATTTTTACAAATAAATAGTTTTTAATTACTAAAAACATTTTCAGTTATATATATATATATATATATATATATATATATATATATATATATATATATATATATATTTTTTTTTTTTTTTTTTTTTTTTTTGTTTGTTTATTTATTTATTGATAAATTAGTTGATTACAATTAACCACTGAACAATCAGCAGTGAGATTGAAACTAGACTTTGACAGAAAAAATGTGCAATGGTAAAATGAATATAAGATTTATTGCAAATAAAGCAGATCTTTAATGAAGATGTTTTTGAATTGGCTGTTTTACAATATCAGTTTTGCACATTATGGGCCTCAATCGTGAAGGTTGATCGATAGAATCATTAAGGGCCTCAATACCACCATAAATAATTAATAAAAACATATTTGTGTTGTGGTTATTCCTGCATTCTAAATAAACTCATTTTCTGTGGTAATTGACAACAGGCCGCAGATTCTGAGAGCAGGTTTGAGTATTTAACCCGGAATAATGTTCAGGTCAAACCCGTGGAGAAACTGACCGCTATTCACCCGCTCCTGTCCGACAGCAGCCGCTCAAGGGCCGCCGAGGATGCTGGGTAAATCTGAGAGTCACACGGGTCAGCGTCTCCAAGCGGATCGAGCTTCGCGATCCTTCATACAGCCGCCCGCAGACGAGCCGTTAGCGCTTACAGCTAAAATCTGCTTCCAGAACAATCCATTACAGCTGACAAGTTAAATGTTGCATGCGACACCATATGGCATCAGAGCAGGATACTTCATACAGGAGCGAACCCCGAGAATGCATCACAATTAAGGTGTTTGGCTGCAGTCGGGATACTGTCTCCAATCCCGCATCACTTCCTCCAGCTTCTGTCTTCCCCTCATCCTCACACACTTATCTGTGCGTTTGTTGGCTTAATTGATAGCCGTGTGCCTGATGTACAGCACAAAAAACCCCACGAATGACACAGAACACACAGCATCCGCCGAAGCAGTTACTGCTGCTGTGAAGAAAAAACAACCAGCAGCACAAAAAGACATTAACATGACGGATTCTTCAGCTTCTAACTTTGTTTCCTATAAGAAAAAAAGAAGAAAGAATTGCAGCCAATCAGAACACATCCCATGTACAATATACAGTTGTTTGGGCCAATGGGATCGCACTGTGGGCGGAGCTACAAGATAAATAGAAATCAAGCAAAATGTCCTCAGATTTATCCCTTGATGCATCTATCTATCTATCTATCTATCTATCTATCTATCTATCTATCTATCTATCTATCTATCTATCTATCTATCTATCTATCTATCTATCTATCTATCTATCTATCTATCTATCTATATACTGTAATTCTATTATAACTCTGCAATAACTTCATTTTCTGACAGCGAGCAGCATAGTTTTGCTTGTTGTAAGCCAGCCAGAGAGACAGACGAATCAATAATTCAAATAATCTTTCTGTGCAGTAAACCTTGTAATATCTTCATCTGTTTTACTGAATCCCAGTCATATCTGTCTGATAAACCACAAAACATGGGAGATATTACAGCTAAAAGCCTCAAAATATACTATTTACTTCATTAAAAAATATCTGTCTTATTGAGAATGATGTTAAAATATTATATTGAAATAATATAATCTTTACCTTGTATTATAATAGCAAAATATGATACGAAAATAATATTAAATAAATCTTAATATTACAACATCTAATCAATGAATTTGAGTAAAGAAAATGAGTAAATCAAAATCATTATTTTATTTTATTTTATTTTATTTTATTTTTTTAAACGTCTTTTTCAAAAGTTTATGTTGTTTTGAAATGTATAATATTATAATCATATTATTATTATTTTGGTAATTTTTTGTACATTAAGACACTAAAATGTTTTTTTTTATTTTTTTTTATATTTCATTTCAGTTTAAATGTATTGTATTTTAAGTGGTTTCAGTTCATTTCATTATTTATTTATTTTAGTATAATTGTAGTTTTTTAAAAGTTAAAACTGTATATTTTACATTTTTATTTTAAGTTTTAGTATATATATATATATATATATATATATATATATATATATATATATATATATATATATTAATTGCAGCTGATGTTTATTTTAATTTAAGCTAAAAAAAAATTATGGTTTTAAATTTGGTTTATTCAATAG
>NC_068416.1:27004293-27006793 GCF_023724105.1 Carassius gibelio | reverse complement strand
AATGTCTCTCGGCGGGTTAACTCGTGTCCTGCAGGATTTGCCGTGACTCTTTCTTTCAGGAGCGGGATAAGATCCTGACACAGCGCGTCTCTTTTTCTTTAGCCGACAGGATTAGTGGAAACACTCCCCTCACTACAGGATGCAAATAACCTTTCACTTCAAAAAGCACACGGAGAGGCCAACTTTTCCGCGTCTGTCACCTCGGAGCGCACGCGGCGGCTTTAGGCTCCACGAAAGCGCGATGAATGGAAAATGCCGACACTAGTGCACTTGAATTTCCAACAACTCCATTGTGCTGAAAGCACTGATTCAACACATTCAGATTGTTCTTAATGCTGCATGCGCCTAAACTTTTGCCAAAGATGTGTTTTTTTGTTGTTGTTGTTGTTTTTTTATGGCAAGAAAAAATTTGGAGTTTGAATTAATAATAATACACAAGAAACTAAAAATTTATTTTATAATTCATTTTTAAGGTAACATCTATGAATGCAAGCACTCTACGCAGTGCACACTGCAGTGCAAACAAAAAAAATCTTTGTTTTAAACTGTAGAATGCAATAAAATGCTACATTGTTTCAAACTGTAGAATTCAGTAGAATGCTACATTGTTTCAAACTGTAGAATTCAGTAGAATGCTACATTGTTTCAAACTGTAGAATTCAGTAGAATGCTACATTGTTTCAAACTGTAGAATTCAGTAGAATGCTACATTGAATGTTACATTGCTTTTAAATGTAGAATATAATAAAATGCTATTGTCTCAAACTGTAGAGTGCAACAGAATGTTAGTGTTTTAGACTGCAGAATAGAGCAGAATGCAACATTGTTTCAAATGGTAGATTACAACAGAATGCTACATTTACTGTTACATTGCTCTAATATTTTTTCACACAACCTCAGAAATAAATATAATAATCTAGAATTCTGAATCTAATTTTGTACAAAAAAAAATACACTTGGTTTATTTATCACAGTAGAAATGGAAGGTCAAGATGAGAGCATTGCATTGTGGGAAACAGTCTCTCGTATAGTGGTCTCTGCACATACATACACAATTAGTATGATTAGTGTGCTGTTCTGAAAATGTCCATTATTTACATGCGTATATAAAACGCAGGTGTAATATTTCACCTCTTGCCTCATCACATCCCCTTAACCTGTTTGAGAAAATCAAAGAAAGAAAAACCAATTTGTTTCTTTCTCTCTGATGAAACTTGAAGTCAAACGAGGCCGGAGGACGAGATCGTCATATCCCACGGTCGAGATTAGCACACTTCTCTCTCTCTCTCTCTCTCTCTCTCTCACGGAGAGCTTCCCCACCGGGATCTTTTCATTTACCACTAATTGTTTCATGTTTTACTCGTTTATGCTGCTTTTCTGTGTTTTTAATGCTCCGGATTAACAAAAATGTGACAAATTCAGGTCACGACCCTCCTGAAGGAAACGGATGCCATTGGTCTGTATGTGTGTGTGCTGCTCGTTTCGGCAGTATGCATGTGATTATTGTGTGCATGCGAAACTATACTGTGCAGCATATGACAGTATCCCACAATGCAATGCTCTCAAACTCCCTTTTCTAGGATGCAGAATATAGTAGAATGATACACTGATTGAAACAGTAGAACAGAATGCTACATTGTTCCAAAGTGTAAAATTCAATAGAATGCTACATTGATTTAAACTGTAGAACTGCAACAGTGGTTGTGCAGAAATCTGTAGAAAATTTAATGTTACATTGTTTCAAATTGTAGAACACTACAACAGAAAAATAGAAATAATTAATAGAAATAAGAAATAAATAAATAATATGCAAAAAATAAGATCTGAAGTAAAGAGTTACCTTATTCCAACATTCATATATTCCAAATAAATATTTAAAAGAATTGCATTTATTTGTGAGATGGTCATGCATGCATAAATTAAACATGAAACATTGATGAAGTCATGTGACATCATGCACACTGCTGCATACTACATGCATGCAGTACACAGTGTCATATTGTGAGAAGCTCTTCCTCTTTAAAGGTGGTTTTCATCATTTCTTGTGCCTTAACTCAAGGACACACAACTGCACAACATTGTTGCATGTCTTCAGCAGCCGTCAAACACCCCAGCGACACACACACACACACACACGTATGTTTCCAGCATGCAGTGTAACGGAGCGCAGCAGCGACGCGGCTCAGCGGATGGATGGACAGGTGCATCTGTGGATTCCCAAATGCACAACGACATTCCCAGCAGCCCGTCTCCCGCTCTCTTTAAACACACATCAGGCCGGATGGGATCGGTGCGTTCGGTCTGTAAAGGGTTAAGCGTTCGGTGCCAACATCTCATTTGCATATGGCACTTTCAGTTTTTTCTCGCCCCCAAAAAGTTGGCAGCACTCCTCGTTTTCCATAATGCCAGCATTTGGGAATTGTGCGTGGAATGAAGCCGATCCAATCTCCTGCCTGCGACATGCATTTTCATTAATTACAGCCTTGTCAGCAAAAGCATT
>NC_068416.1:26884293-26999293 GCF_023724105.1 Carassius gibelio | reverse complement strand
AGTGATCATTTTAAATTTTATTATATTTTAATACGAGTTGCTGATAAACGTGCAAAAAAATAATAAATACATTTTAATTAAAGCTACATTAAACTTAATTTTGATGATAAAAAAAAAAAACACATTTTCATCTTTGACCCATATATGAAATAAGAAAAAAATGTTGTGCGTTCACATTTGAGGTCTGAATGTATGTGATTTTTTTCCCATGCTTTTTTCTCTAAATGCAAAATTCCCTCATGAGACGGATTTCAGACACAGGAAGTGATGTCACCGTCTGCTCAGAGCTCCACAGGAAGGAAACGTGGAAGGACAAAGCCCTGACCCTCAACAAACAACCGTCCGAGAGTCAGAAACTAACACGCAATACACACATATTTCATAGCAAAGCTGTGCATCATTGCGCAATTTCTGCCAGATCTAATTTAATCCTATTAATAATGAGTGATTTTGTGCCTCTTAGTTCACATCTATTAGTTGTGAGATTGTATGTGTGCAAATGTACCCATAAAACAAAACAACAAGAACAAAACCTTCAGTCTCTCTCTTTCAAGTTAAAAAAACCAAATCAAAATACTGATGACATCATCATGCACTCAAGACTTGTATGCAAACGTTGTCCAATCAAACGCGCTCTAGAATGTGAATGCCCCTCCCACTGATTAGCGACAGATTCAAAGTGATTCACAGCTCTGATGCTAAATAAATTCTACTGGCTATTTAAAAAAGAAACTCCACCCTAGCTTCCTGTTTAAACAGGAAACACATCCACACAGGAAACAAACCACACAGCTCAAGCCATTTCAATGGGGGATCTTTAAGAAGATCAATAAAATAACTTCACAATGTGCAATAGAAAAAATTGATATTTTCTTATATACTAATAAGAGAGCGAGAGACAGAGAGAGAGAGAGAGAGAGAGAGAGAGAGAGAGAGAGAGAGAGAGTTTTCATGCTTTAAGTCAGGTTTAATTAGTCTGAGGCCGATTATCTGAATCACTGACCATTTGCTCACTGGATGAGACAGAGACGGCCAGCGGCACAGCACAGCATTATGGGTAAATGAGCATCAGCACTTCACACACACACACACACACACACACGCTCAGAGGTGTGTGACAGAGACACACGAACCACCACAAACTTTCCAGACACTTCCGATCACTGATTCTAGACTCCAGCAGACTGATTCAATCTGACTCCCTAACGAATCATTCAGATGAATCTGTGAACCGGTTCAAAAGAATCATCTAAAGAACAATTCACTCACAATGAAAGCTGATTAAAAACAGCATTAAGCCAAACAATCATGTTTCCCATCATGCTTTGCTCCAGCTCTTACCTGCTAATCTGGGGTTAGCATACGGCGGAGAGATGTTGTCATGTGACCCCAGGTCCCGACTGGCCATGTGACTGTACTGAGAGCCGTCAGCATAGTTCTGCAGGGGTCAAAGGTTAAAGGTCAAATATATGCATATAAATGATTGTGAATCCCCTAATGAAGTATTCTATAAATACATTTATATATTAATGTACAAAATATTATATTATATTATACTGTATTAACTTATATTATAATATATGTATATATATATATATATATATATATATATATATATATATATATATATATATTCAGAAAGATATATATTTTATATAACCTTCTAAAAAAGACACAATTAAATAAGATAAATATGGATTTGACACAAATTTATAAATTACAACATATAAATTAATGATAATACATAAATTAAAAATATTATATTAAATTAAATTGTAATATATTATATATTAAGCCTATCCATGGTTACAAATTTTATATAGTTAATTACAATCTCACAATTAACATATACATTTAAAAAAAACAATAATACATATTATATTATATTATATTATATTATATTATATTATATTATATTATATTATATTATATTATATTATATTATATTATATTATATTATATTATAGTTAAAAATACAAAAATATATTGCTAAGTTTAATGGCAAAACACATTTAGAATGGAGATCCATTTATTTTATTTTAAAGAGAAATACCCACAAACAAAAACACACACACACACACACACACACACACTGTATTCATACATTTAATATACAGACATATACTGTACATGGTTCAGTAAGACAAAATGTAATGAGATGTAATGATAAATATAAAAACGATCGAATAAATTAGAATGCATACACCATAAATAAAGTCATAAATAAATAATAAATACTTATTATGTATTGCTTAATGGCACAAACACACAAACAATAAAGAGAAACTAAATGTATTTTTAAAAGAATCAACATAGGCACTACTAACAGTTAATATTCAGTATCGGTCTTATTTTGCAAAACCCCAAAACTTGTTCCAACACTGAAATGACTTTGGTTTCCACCTGACCTCACTAATATTAAATGATTATTTCTTCTTTGTGTCCAGACGGCTGCCATAGTGTGTAAAGTTTAGATTATAATCCAATCAGATCATGCTGAATAAACCCTGTCCTGTCTTCCCCACTGAATATTCAGATTCTCTCCGAATAATTAATAAACCTGGCATTAATCAAAGGAGTTCACAGGCCACACTCTCAAGAAATAATGCCACAAATCATGTTGTGTATGGCTTTCGAGGTAAATTACTGTTAGATATCTGAAGCGTGTCAGGTGTGAGCGTATGGAGCCAGAAGAGTTTCAATAAAGATAAATGCACACACTACATTCACATATGCACACACAGGATTCATAGATGCACACACATGATTCATAAATACACACACAAGATGCACAAATGCACACAAAATTCACAAATGCACACACAAAATTTAAAAAGCACAGAAGATTCACAAATGCATACAAAATTCAGAAATGCACACAAAAATCAGAAATACACACACAATTCAGAAATGCAAACAACATTTACAAATGCACTCAAGATTCACAAATGCACAGGACAAGATTCACAAATGCACAGGACAAGATTCAGAAATGTATTTCTGATGCACACACACATATATCTTGATTCACAAACTGCTTGCGGTCTGTGAACTTCACTGCATTTGTGTGTGAATTTTGAGACTCCCCTGACTTGGCTCAACACACAAATGCTTTTTTTTAAACAGGGAATGATCTGCAACCAATCAGATATCTCCCTTCTTTTAGCCAATCACAAGAATGCACCCCATGTGGGGGGATTGCTTACTTATAAGCCAATCACATGAACGTGTTCACACAGCAATTGTATTAAATTGTATGAAAATACAGATGTTTAGATTACAATTCAGGTTTATTTTTTATTATTTTTTACTAAATATAAATTTAAAAATGTCTCAATACATATAGCCCAGTGACTGCAGAAAAAAAAGTTAACCATGGATTCATAAATTTGCAATAGGCAATTATTTCATTTTATTGATATATGTTAATGAAAGTAAAAAAAAAAAATGTTTAAACCTTTTTGAATATTTAAATATATCTAAATATTCTTTTGGATGCAATATAGAAGTCACTTTATTTATAATATTCAGTCCCTACATGAAGAGAGAGTCAGTGGTCCGCTGCGAGAGGAAAGTGGCTCTCTGGCTGCGAAAAGTGGGTCTCCGGCTGTCGTTCGCTTAGGAAAGTGAGTTGATCGCTGCGTGAGGAAAGTGAATCGTTCGCTCAACTTCGCTGCTTGAGGAAAGTGAATCGTTCGCTGAGGAAAGTGAGTCGCTCGCTGGGTGAGGAAAGTGAGTCGTTCGCTGCGTGACTCGTGAGGAAAGTAAATCGTTCGCTGAGGAAAGTGAGTCGCTCGCTGGGTGAGGAAAGTGAGTCGTTCGCTGCGTGACTCGTGAGGAAAGTGAATCGTTCGCTGAGGAAAGTGAGTCGCTCGCTGGGTGAGGAAAGTGAGTCGTTCGCTGCGTGACTCGTGAGGAAAGTGAGTCGCTCGCTGGGTGAGGAAAGTGAGTCGTTCGCTGCGTGACTCGTGAGGAAAGTGAGTCGTTCGCTGCGTGACTCGTGAGGAAAGTGAGTCGTTCGCTGCGCAAAGTGGGTCGCTGGCTGTGTGAGGTAAGTGAGTCGTTCGCTGAGGAAAGTGAGTCGTTCGCTGCGTGAGGAAAGTGAGTCGTTCGCTGATTGGCTTATAAGTAAACAATCCCCACGTGGGGTGCATTCTTGTGATTGGCTAAAACAAGGGAGATATCTGATTGGTTGCAGATCATTCCCTGTTTAAAAAAAGGCATTTGTGTGTCAAGCCAAGTCAAGGGAGTCTCAAAATTCACACACAAATGCAGTGAAGTTCACAGACCGCAAGCAGTTTGTAAATCAAGATATATGTGTGTGTGCATCAGAAATACATTTCTGAATCTTGTCCTGTGCATTTGTGAATCTTGAGTGCATTTGTAAATGTTGTTTGCATTTCTAAATTGTGTGTGTATTTCTGAATTTTGTGTGCATTTCTGAATTTTGTATGCATTTGTGAATCTTCTGTGCTTTTTAAATTTTGTGTGTGCATTTGTGAATTTTGTGTGCATTTGTGTATCCTGTGTGTGTATTTATGAATTATGTGTGTGCATGTATGAATCCTATGTGTGCATATGTGACTGTAGTGTGTGCATTTATCTTTATTGAGACTCTTCTGGCTCCATATGAGCGTGGGTCAGTGGGAATAAAGCGCTCTGGAAAGCTCTTTCACAACGACAGAGTTCATTTGCATTCGGCAGAAAGTGCTCGGTAAGCACGTCCTTGCTTGACCTCTGCTGACCTGATCCTTGATTCTGCTGACGGCAGACGCTTCCCAACTCAAGACCCTATCAGAGCGACCTTTGACCTCTCAGACATCACCGTCAGAGTCAAGCGCAATAATGTCAAAATAACGTGCAACATGTCGATGCAACAGATGCAAAGGCTACACGGATAAAACAATTCCACAATGCACTGCGACTAGTTCAAAATGCAAAAAAAAGGTTCATCCAAGGTGGAGGATGAGAAATAGATGATTAATCGCATCCAAAATGTAAGTTTTTGTTTACATAGCTTATGTACTGTGTATATGTGTTATGTATATATAAATACACATACATCAAAAAATATATATTACATTTATATATTGAATATATTTATATATAATACAAATTATATGAATATAAATAAATAAATACATGTAAATATATTCAAAATATATGCTGTGTGTGTATTTATATATACATAATAAATATACAAATAAAAAAATAGAAATTAATATATAAAGGCTAAACTGAATAATGTCAGACAAATGATAAATACTACATTATATTTATAAAAATATATATAAATAATGATGTTTATAAATAATAAATGAGGTGAAATTTCATGAAAAATAAAAAAATAAATAAATAAAAAACAATCAGAATATACACATGCACATTTCAATTAATAATTAGCATAAATTGGAAAGACACAATAAATGTAATTTATTAATTAAGTTTATCCAAGGTGATGTAAATGAGGAATATAACAAGCAATAAATATATCATATATGATAAATACATATATTTAATATGATAAATAAATACATTTAATATAATATTTACATGTATTAATTTAACTTTCATCTAAAGTGACATCTAAATGAGGAATACAATTGACAAATATATAATAAATATATAAATGACAAAATAAATAATCTGTACAATACATAATATAATATAATATAATATAATATAATATAATATAATATAATATAATATAATATAATATAATATAATATAATATGCAGTTATTTTTTAATGCATCATTAGTTCAGAAAGAAATTAGTCAAAATAGTCAAAGTCTGATCTGAATTAGGTGTTACCTTAGAAGTCAGCTGCCTTTGTAGGGAGCCTACAGCAAGACTAGTGTTTGAACCCGAACACTGAAGCCAAAACTATTTATAAATGTGTAAAAGCTCACCTTTGTGGCACGAACTCCATTTCCCCAAGACGAACTCGCTCTGTCTTCCAGATCTACAGAGAGAAGAACAGAAATCAGATTTCACTCATCTATTTATTCATAAATCCTGTTCAAATCTGCACTGTGATGAAAAACTAAGTGTCCTAATTAAATAAAAATAGCTACCATTCATTGTCTTCATGTCACACTGTTCATATTTCCCACAATCCTTCAGTAACGCAGGTCGTGCGTGACATAAATGTGATGTTTACATTCACACAGTTTTATTTCTAATGACAGAGAGACAATACAACATTATGCGGTTTATAATGGCGGTAATTAACGGCTTCTGTCTCGGACTCTTTCTTCCTAAACACTTTATTGAATCACCCACCGCGGGAAAAAACCGCTTCCACAAATCCTCTCCCACTCACAATGAGCGCTCAATCAAAACACGCTCAGAAAACTTCTCTTCAAAGTGGCCCTCGTGACGCGGCGCGTGAAAGACACGCTCTTTGTTGAGACGCTCATTTATCGCAAAGTCAACAGCTGATAAAAGCAGCCTGCAATCGTACAGGGCTTCGTGATTTAAAGAGAAACACACCGCTTTACAATAAACTGTGATGAAGCGGTAAAGCAGCAGATCTGCCATCGACACCAAGACGAAAAATCAATGAGATTTATGTGGTAAAATATCAAAATGCACAGATGATTTAGTCTAATGTAGTGTTTCTTTCTAGTGATTCTGAGGTGAATTATGAGAGGCACATGTTCCTGTGACATTCAGCTCTACAGGAAGACACATCTGACATCACTTCCTGTCATGGTCACTGGGTCTGTGGGTTTCTAGAAGGCTTCTCTCTAAAGCCAGTTCAGGTGAGACATAATGAATTTATTTGAGCAGTCACACACACACACACACACACACATCCATTATTTATCAGACTCTCTGTAACTCTCTCTGTAATTTATTACTCTGAATCTCCTTCCTTATCAGCTACTGCCCACACATTCACACACACACACACACACACACACACACACACACACACACACACACACACACACACATTCACACACACACACACACACACACAAACACACACACACACACATTCACACACACACACACACACACACACACACACACACAGACACACACACCTTTCACCTCTCAAACCTTTCCTGGCACCTGGGGTCTCACTGCCTAAAGCCAGAACAGACCAATAAACCCGTATAACACACACACACACACACACACACACACACACACACGCACACACACACACACACACACACACACACACATACACACACAGAGAAATTGCAGCCCCATCTTGGTGAAGACGGATGGATTGAGGGAGTAGTGATGAAAAAGAGAAATATGAAAAGGTGTGTGTGTGTGTGTGTGTGTGTGTGTGTGTGTGTGTGTGTGTGTGTGTGTGTGTGTGTGTGTGTGTGTGTGTGTGAGACTTGGGCACATTAACAAGAGGTAAAACAACTAAATTTCCAACGAAATCACAAATGTTTTCAAACATTTCTATTTTTATAGCTTTAAACCAACCACAATGCCAACAACTCACTCCTTTAGCTCTGTTTTTATTTTAGCTAAAGAGTTTAAAGCGAAACACTTGAGATAAAGTTGATTCTCCAATTAAACACAACAGAGAACTGAATTAGCATGACAGATGACCTAGCTTAACTAGTTTGGATTACAGTGAAACAAACTACAGAGTCCAAGTGCTGTAAGATGCTAAAATCTGAATCTGGATCCACTCAGAACTGGTCTGATCTACTGGAGCTGGTTGAGATCAAAGATCAATCAGATTTGATTGACAGCTGTCAGTCAGAGAGCGTACTATTCCTTAAATAAAAAACACCTAGAGCTCCAGATGTTATGTGAGAACGTTTTTACAATTAGATTAAAAATGCAAGAAAGTGTGCATTTATTTCAACAAATATACAGTAAAAGAGATAAACTAAACTAATCCGCTGTAAAATAACGTCTCCTAACAAACTAGTTCAGCCACTAACCCTGGTATTGTAACAAATAGATAAATAATTTCAAATGCATCTGACAAATCAGAGTAAATATTGACATCACAGCAGCATCATAATCAGGACACGGCAGAATATTGTTTTATTAGGAATATTTACTTGAATCTTAAATATTGTTTCATATCTAATATTGTTTGAAGTGTGTGTGTGTGTGTGTGTGTGTGTGTGTGTGTGTGTGTGTGTGTGTGTGTGTGTGTGTGTGTGTGTGTGTGTGTGTCCGGCCTCTCGTCAGCGTCTAATGAAGTTACAGTGACAGATGAGTGTGTGTGTGTCTTTCACAGATGAAATTAAACCTCCTGACACAAAACAGACTCATATTAATATTGTTACATGCAGTGAGACACAAACAGAGCCTGTCTCTCTCTCTCCCTCTCCCTCTCCCTCTCTCTCTCTCTCTCTCTCTCATGCCTCCTTTCATCTGCCACTCTCTCTGGCCTTCAACTCCAGCAGAAGAAATGAAAACAGAGGAACAGAGACCAGATGAAAGAAGAACACATTTAGAAATATTAGAAAGTACTTAAAAATAAAATGTAAATATTACTGTCTCAGTTATTGCAAAAAAAGCTGCATTGTTTTAGTCTGTCTTGTTACCTGCAGTGCATGCACACACTCACACACACACACACACACACACACAGTGATGGTGGGTCATTAACCCAGACCTCTGCTGTCAGCTGGACTCCAACATGTCAGTCTATCAGACGACCCATAACCCCCTGCTCTGATCCAGGACCAGCACAGCCCTCATGAGCTTAATGACAGAGCTGTCTCACACACACACACACACACACACTGGAGTCCATTCACACAGTTTCTGCTGAAGACCCTTATCTCTTCTATATGTTGTGCAATATCAGACAGAAACACTCCATAGAACGATACGCTGAACTATAAGAGTGATAGAAAGAACAACAGACAGAATGAAAAAAATGATAAATGGACAGACGGATGGATGTAAAGTTGTTTGTAGAGAAAGATGGATGGATGGATGGATGGATTCAATAATAGCTGAATGGATGGATGATGAAAAGATGGATGGAGAGAATGGTAGAAGATAGATAGATAGATAGATAGATAGATAGATAGATAGATAGATAGATAGATAGATAGATAGATAGATAGATAGATAGATAGATAGATCGTGAATCGGTTTAATCTCAATCTCACTTATTACCAGAAGACGAATGCTTAAATGAATTTCGTGTCAGAAAATGTGACCTGCCAATTCTGGTAGATTTCTTTTTTTTTTTATGCATTTAGCAGACGCCTTTATCCAAAGCGACTTACAGTGCATTCATTTTTTTTTTTTTTTTACCTATCATGGTAAAATAAAATATTTTTTATTACCTATATAGATGTTCTCTGGATTCCCAATGAGATCGTTTGTGATCAGACAATCATAAACTGATGCAAATTACAGTGTCATATGCCATAACATTTATTTACCTAATCTCTCACGTTTTAGCGACTATAAATCAGCTGTTCTCCCGTAGTAGACCGTTAAAGTAGAACGTCACGAAGTAGCAGTTAAATTCGCGCATGTGCAATATAACGCCAGAATGGCGTTGCCGTTCCACCAGAGGCTGTTGCTAAGTCCCTATTGTTCGGTCTGAAACGGCGCCCAGTGAAGGATGGTGTAGCAATTTTGCTGTCCGGGTGGAAATCGGGAGAAATTCGGGAGAAAGGTCGGCCCGGGAGATTTTCGGGAGGGGCTTTGAAATTCGGGAGTCTCCCGGAGTATGGTTTGGACATGAAAAATATCTAAAAAGTTTCAAATCTCAAAGTCTACTCCAAATGGAGTTTTTTTTTTTATCTCCTTTCAGGAATTACAACGAACAGCTCATTTGGACTACAGCATTGTTTTCCGGGGATTGTGATGTCACAAAGCGGCCCATTAGAATATCGTTACAATTCCAAACATGGATAATTCCAAATTTTGAGGGATTATAACTTTAATGTGTCTTGGTTTTCCAAATCATCTCAGCAATAGAGCTAAAGGCTGTGCTTCCCATGGTAGTCAAACATACAGAAGGTGCAACAAGAGTCATTGAAATTGTGAGAAAAAATATGAATTTTTCGAACCATCAAGCCTGAGAGCATGTTCTAGTACACCCCCAAAATAAAATCAAGACTTTGTAAAAGAGCATAATAGGACCCCTTTAAAGAGCTCCTGACGGTTATTAGCAGGTGTGCTTCACACACACACACACACTCTCTCTCTCTCTCTCTCTCTGGGAATATGACATTATTGCCAGCACTTCCTCCACTAAAGCCAGATTCCAGCATTCCCAAACGCACCTCCCCCAAACCAGCTCACATCTGGAGAGACACACACCAAGAGAGGAATGAATGAGAAGATACACACATCTGCACACACACACACACACACTTATTTCCATGCATCTGATCACAGCAGCTTTGAGCAGTATCCTTCAAGACAATGAAGGCAAAGTCTTAGAAACATTCTAATTGCAATACTGGTCTCTCATTACAAAATGGTGATGGATTGATGAAAGGATGGATGGATGGATAGATGGATGGATGGATTAAATGATAGATGGATGATGTAAAAATGGATGGAGAGAATGATGGGTGGATGGATGGATTATGTAAAGATGGATGGATTGATAGATGAATGTATTAAAGGATAGGTGGATGGATGAATGATGTAGACATGGATGGAGAGAATGATGGATGGATGGATGAATAGATGGATGGATTAAAGGATAGGTGGATGGATGGATGGATGGATGGATGGTTTAAAGGATAGGTGGATGGATGGATGAATGGATGGATGATGTAAAGATTGATGGAGAGGATGATGGATGGATGGATTGATAGATGGATTAAAGGATAGGTGGATGGATGGATGGTTTAAAGGATAGGTGGATGGATGGATGAATTAAAGGATAGGTGGATGGATGGATGAATTAATTAAAGGATAGGTGGATGGATGGATGAATGGATGGATGGATGAATTAAAGGATAGGTGGATGGATGGATGAATGGATAAATGGATTGATGGAGAGAATGATGGATGGATTAATAGATGGATGGATTAACGGGTAGGTGGATGGATGAATGATGTAGACATGGAGAGAATGATGGATGGATGGATGAATGATGTAAAGATTTATAAGAGAATGATAGATAGATAGATAGATAGATAGATAGATAGATAGATAGATAGATAGATAGATAGATAAGGATTTGTGCAAATGAGTGCATATTTAATTAGACGATGCCTCATTTTCATATTTAAATATACGATTTCAGAAAATTGTAACAAAACAGTTGTGTGATTAATCACAGCAGGATCTGTCACTTCCTGGGATTAATCAAGAGTGGGAAGTAGAGGACAGAAGAAGGTCTTCTCAGGGATTCTGGGTAACACGTTTAACCCCTGACTAACCTCCGAAACACCTATGACAACTCAACTCACTGCTGACTGCATTAAACCAGTTTAAACCTGATTGAGGAGAGCAATCAAAGCTGATGTGAGACGTCACTGGTCTTCTGTCCAGTTATCACATATCTGCTGGTTCGTTCAGTTCCTGATCTCCAGGTCCATCAAGAGAAGCTCCACTTACTAAACACTGCTAATAAACATGAAGAGAAAGATCTCCACCATTCAGTCATCATCACCAAACGGCTCAGAGAAGTTCCTTCCTGCACGACCTCATTTCCTGAGAGGGTCTGTTCACATTTACCCCAAAACGTGACCTTTGACCTCTTTACACACACACACACACACACACACAATACTGTATGTGGAACACACACATGAGGCACTCCATGAGCGCAGCATGATTTGCAGGGGGAAAAATTATAATAATAACAAGTAAGTATTTATTAAGTAGTAAGTATTTTTAGATTCAAATTATGATTATTATTTAAAATGTGCTTGTTTGCTGGGCAGCAAAATTTGACCAAAAATGTCGTTATATACCAATATGAAAAATATATATATAAAAAAACTATATCCAATACCAAACAATAATAACACCAATATGCCTCATATAATTATTACAGCAACAATAATAAAAATGCATTATAATTTAAATTTAAATAGTGCTTTATTTTATTTTATAAAATTTTATTTTATAGTTTTTTTATTTAAAGAATAGTATCAAAACATTAAGCAAAATACTAAATATTACTTTAAATAAATAAAAAAATATATATATATATTTTTTAAATAATAATAATGATAACACAATTGAATTAACAATACAACAGTAAAATTACAATACTAATATTTATGTGTCTTAATTTCTTAAATTTTATATGTTAAACTATCAAGCTTATATTTTGTGAATTTGATTTCTGTGATTTTAGAGTTGCACGAAGCCATATGCCGACTTTGTTCATTTCATTGCATCGTGCAGCAACAAAACCATTACGTCTATCTGGAATAAATTTAGTATTTGTTATTCATTGCAAAAAAAGAAAGAAGTCTAGAGCTTGTAAATAATGTGAGCTTGAAACCTAGTGTGACAGCAGTCTCCAAATGATGGATTGATCTTTGAAGGAGGAATAATTTGACAGATTCAGCATCATCAATCTGACTGCACTCTCTTAAACGCTAGTTCTTCCTCTTTTTTCCATCGTCTCTTTTGTTATTTTGGTTCTTAAATTGAATTCAATCTTTGTTCCCACATCCTGAGGCTTCTCTCCGCAGCGCAGAGAGGGTTCACATGATTCATTCGGTGGCTTTCAACATCAAAACCCGGGAACAGATCGGCCTTCTCTCCGAATCTGTCAGGAGCCGTTGGTTATGTTCGGGGCTGGATGGTGTTTTTACAGCTTCCTGCGAGGTGAAGCCGCACCTGCAGCTGCGTGAAGCCCCGATGGAGAAGATCTGGTGAGGAATGCTGCCGCTGACGGGTTAACCAGACCTGCACTAGTCTCTCTAGGTTACTGCAGCACCTGCGCTCGGCGGAGGAACAACAGAGCCTCTCTGTGTGTGAGCTTCAGCGCCGGTCGTTGGTGGTTTGGCTTCCTGATGGCAGTTACAGATGTCAAGAGCTTCAGACTCGGAGTCAGAAGGTGTTGAGCTCCAGACGACGTCTAAGAGTCACAGAGAGCAAATGCATTCAGGGATGTCTGCAAAATCTGTATAACAGGACGTGATTGGACAAAACATACAGAATAAAAATGATACTAGTTTCACTGACTGACCTGATAGCAACCAACCCAAACCGATGGCACTGAACATGTGAAATAAATTAATATTTGCTGTAGCAAAGTATTTATTTGTTAAATATGCATTGCATAAATTCCATATAACTACTACTAAAATTATTATTATTATTAAATACCTTTTTAAATAATACAAAAAAAAAATTCTGTTATATATCGATATATTTTTATTGAGTTTAAAAAGTAAATAAATAAATGCATTAAATAGAATAAAAAAATAAAAAATATTTATTTTTGCTTCAAGAAATTAAAAAGAACAAAAAATAATTTTATGCAACTTCTCATTTGAGATAAGAGACAAAATGAGACTACAAGAGTGCAAACTACCATTCCTATCATTAAAAAAATAAAGTGCATGCTTTTATCCTTTCTAAAGGATCGTGTGACACTGAAGACTGCAGTAATGATGCTGAAAACTCACCACAATTAATTACAGTCTAACAGTCATTCACATAGAAAACTGTTATTTTGAATAACAATAATATTTCAAAATTTTTACTGTATTTTTGTCCAGATAAATGCAGCCTTTGTGAGCAGAAGGGACTTTCAGAAACAGTCATGGCATCAGATTTTTATCTTCCTGCTAGCACAATAAAATTCATCTGACATCAGTCAGTGTTGTTATATCGGTTCACCTCTCATGACCGTACTCTGTATCATCCATCATTACACCCGCACTAATATCACAACTCACACTCCGTTAGAAGACAATGGCCAGAGAACTCGCTGCTTCCGGCTTCCTGTTTTCCCAGATTGGGATTTCCATGCTTTGATTGTGGTTTCTTTTCATCCTGAGCTCACAGAGAGCAATCAGGGTCATGGGTTCGATCCTCCTCATGCTATTATCATGTCATGATCCGGACCGTGACAAACTAACAAACACTAACAAATCAACTCGTGCCAAAGTCTGAGATCTGAGCTGTTTACACTGAAGCAAACATCTCATTCAGACTCATTTAAGCTCAGTTATACTCAATAGTGTCCTCTAAAACATTTCCATAAAAACACACACAAACAATAAAATTCAGAATTAGAAAATCATATAATCCATTCTTAATTAGGTTAGATTCATACATACTGAACTGTACATTTAGTTTATACATTTATAAACGTTTAATATATAAATTAATTTTTACAATAAAAAACAATGAAGAAAATAAAAATAGATTATTTATTAATTGTTCATTCAAATATGAGATTAATGTCTTGGTAATACTGCATAATAAAAAAAATGCTTTAAATGCTGAAATTAAGATTCTTATTACTATAACAGGGAAAATGAATACAAAAATATTAATCATTGTCAAATTATTATGAAAAGTTATACATTTAATGCTGCACTGACATTACAAAATTATTAAATAATTATTAAACACAAAAATATGATGATATAATTTATAACTAATAAAAAAAAATCAACTTGAAATTGTCACAATCACGATGCAGAAATATTTTCTAGTTCTATAACAATTTCTGGCTTCATTATCTAGTAGAAGTAGATTTTTGAACGTTTTCATGAGACAAACCCCTGTACACACACACACACCCACACACACACACACACACACACACACACACACACACTTACACCCACACACACACACACACACACACACTTACACCCACACACACACACACACACACACACTTCAGAGGATGTCTTACTGGTTGATCTGAGTTGATCTGACAATATTTAAGCACATTTAACATGCAAGAACTTTAAAGTTTAACTGGCTTTGGCGAGTAAATAATACAGAACTGATGGTCACTTGACCTTTTTCACCCTCGGTTCTCTCACACACACACACACACACACACACACACACACATAGATCACCTAGATGCACTCAGTTTGTGATAGTTTGACATGAAGTATGACACACACCTGACTGCGTGACACAGAGAGGCGACTCAGAAAGCAGAAGTGAGACGCGTCTGTCTCTCTCCATCAGCGTGAGGCTGAGCGGAGCTGAAACTAATGTTCCCGCGTCTTTACCACACCAAATTATTTAAAGCAGCGCCGACACTAAAACACCAAACCCTGACCGGATCATGAGCACAGAAACACAGCTTTCATCAACACAACAATACTCGATGATTTCCTAAATATCTATCTATAAAGTATATATACATATAGTACTTTATAGATGTTCAGATGCAAAAGCCTCCAAATGCCATTTCAAATTTTTTTTATCAGGTTCCTTTGTGTAGTTTCAGTAAATTCACTTTATTAGACAATGAATAGGTTCTTTTCATTGCTATTTAAGCTAAATAACAGAACATAACAGCGCGCGCGCGTGTGTGTGTGTGTGTGTGTGTGTGTGTAATTATTATTATTATGGTTGATTAATAAATAAAAAAAAGATAAATCATTTATGTCCAAAATAAATAAATTAATAAAATTACAATGGGTTATGAGTTTATATCAGCTGAATAAAGCCAAATAAGTTTAAATATAAATATAAATAAAATGAATTTCCATTTGTGTATGATAAATATAAAAAAAAATTATTAAATAAAAAAGTACATAAATACATAAATAAATGTATATTATCAGCATAGTAGGAAAGAAAGAAAGGAAGAAAGAAAGAAAGAAAGAAAGAAAGAAAAAAGAAAGAAAGAAAGAAAGAAAGAAAGAAAGAAAGAACAAATGAATGAATGAAAGAAAGAAAGATAGAAAGAAAAAAAGAAAAAAGAGAAAAATAGAAAGAAAGAAGATAGAAAGAAAAAATAAAAAATGAAGGAAAGGAAGAAAAAAGAAAGAAAGAAAGAAAGAAAGAAAGAAAGAAAGAAAGAAAGAAAGAAAGAAAGAAAGAAAGAAAGAAAGAAAGAAAGTATTTATTTCCAGTGGGGTATGATGTTGCTCTGAAGAGAAAGACGAGCTGCTCAGATGCTGAAGTGAATCAGATCGAGTAGAAACTGACCGTCTGTCCCGTTACAGACACACATCACACATCAGTATCAGAACAGAACTGAAGTCCACAGGACCGTTCAGAAGCGGAGAAGCGGCTCTGGTCTGAATCTGAGTCTCTGTGGATCTGACACCTCGCTGTCACCCTGTTCTGAGTTTAGAGGAGTCAGAGTGAGAACGTGCTAACAAGTTAACAATCAGCGTGGGTGACAGCACACTCGTTCACCACGGGACACACACACACACACATCTCATGCACTGCGCTAAAACACACACACACTGAGCGCTGATAGATCCAGACTTTCACAATGGAAGCGCACACACACACACACACACAGTCTCTTTCTCTCGGCTCAGAGCAAATGGTATCAGATGTCTCAGAGTAACTCCATTAGAAAGCGATTACAGCTTAATGTCTGTCTAAAGGCATTATCAACCTTCAGCCAACCTCTGAATATTTCAACATAATACCGATTTAATTCTGAAATATAATGGACTGTCTGAGTGGATGCTTGTCTGCTTACGCTCGCATTTATTCATTTATCAGCCTTCTTCAGTAAGATCTGCTGTTTCAGAGACACAGAGTCTCATTAGGACACAATCAGCACATTCATCTCACTGATTCATTTTGTGTTTTTAATCCAGTCTAAATCAAAAATGCATTGGTCTTTCCTCACACAGCCTCAGTAAAATGTAGATTTTACTTATTAATACGATTCAAATTCACAAGACTCTGATTCGCTTTGAATCTAATTTTGATTTGATTCGATATTGCTCAATGAAAACAATCTCTCATCAGTTTGCAAAGTCCAAATTCAATTGCTATTTATCTTGACATATAATAATAATAATTCCTGTGCAGACAGATCAAAATTAATATGTGTGTGTGTTTACATATAAAAACATAATTATAATTATGATTTGTTTTTGAAAGAAATGGTGTCTATCATTAAAACGGATCAGAAGATGCTAGAACACAAACATTTTAATTGCATAAAATGCTGTTTATATACTACTTATTTATTTACATAAAATGAAGTCAAATGCAATGAATATTACATGTAGTGTTATAGCGTTACAGTGCATATATTTGCATATATTTATCATAATGTTCCTCTGCTAGCTGACTATAAGTTTGTAGTCATTAAATGGCTTTTGTAAGGTAAATGTGATATCAGTGACATTATTGTTTATATTATCTTTCCACAGTTGAAACACCGATTGATCAATTGCATGAAACATCACTGTTTGATGGAATAACTATTAATAAAGAGGAAAAGATGATATTGAACTGAGGCAGATACAGCCACATTTATTGTTAGAATTTTGAAAGAATTTAAAAGCTGAGACTTTGTTTCGTATCAAAAGTAAGAAAGCTCTAAAAGGCGATTTTCTCAATATTTTGATTTTTCTGCACATTCAGATTCCAGATTTTCAAATAGTTATATACACACTCACTGGCCAGTTTATTAGCTACACCATGCTAGTACCAGGCTGGACCCACTTTTGCCTTCAGAACCGCAGAAAGGTGTTGGAAACATTCCTCAGAGATTTTGGTCCATATTGACACGATAGCATCATGCAGATTTCAGATTTCTGCAGATTTGTCAGCTGCACATCCATGATGCAAATCCACCACTTCCCAAAGATGCTCTATTGGGTTGAGATCTGGTGAATGTGGAGGCCTTTTGAGTAAAGTGAAGCCATTGTCATGTTCAAGAAACCAGTGTGAGATGATTCGAGCTTTGTGACATGGTGCATTATCCTGCTGGAAGTAGCCATCAGAGGATGGGTGCATGGTGGTCATAAAGGGATGGACGGGGTCAGAAACAATGCTCAGGAAGGCTGTGGTGTTTAAATGATGCTCAGTTTGTACTAAGTGGCTCAAAGTGTGCCGCGACAATATCCCCCACACCATTACACCACCAGCACCAGCCTGAACCATTGAGACAAGGCATGATGGATCCATACTTTCATGTTCTTTACACTAAATTCTGACTCTACCATCTAACTGTCGCAGCAGAAATCAAGACTCATCAAACCAGGCAACGTTTTTCCAATCTTCTATTGTCCAGTTTTGGTGAGCTCATGTGAACTGTAGCCTCTGTTTCCTGTTCCTGTTCCTGTCCGGTGTGGTCTTCTGCTGCTGTAGTTCATCTGCTTCAGAGTTTGACGTGTTGTGTGTTCAGAGATGGTATTCTACACACCTTCTCCTCTGACCTCTGACATCAACAAGGCATTTTCGTCCACACAACTGCCGCTCGCTGGATATTTTCTCTTTTTCGGACCATTCTCTGTAAACCCTAGAGATGGTTGTGTGTGAAAATCCCAGTAGACCAGCGGTTTCTGAAATACTCAGACCAGCCGTCTGGCACCAGCAACCATTCCTCGTTCAAAGTCTCCTAAATCCCCTTTCTTCCTCATTCTGATGCTCATAGCAGATGTTTTTTATACAGTTCAATTTATAATCAACAACCATCCCCGTGAAACCAGACTGGACCAGACCAGACCAGGCTGGACCGGATCGGCAGACTCGGGTACAGACTATTTTCGAGCATCTCTGTCGTCCGTCTGCGAGGAGAGAACTGGTTTTTCAGAGACGCGTTGAGCTCGGAGGGGCAGCGAGTCGATCCGTAACATGAGTTCTGTTCACACTTCAGAAGCAGACATATGCTAAAACATTAATGTCCTTCCCGACGCAGCCAAGAGTGCCCATATCACCATTAT
The DNA here is from genome assembly GCF_023724105.1 of Carassius gibelio. NCBI lineage: Eukaryota > Metazoa > Chordata > Actinopteri > Cypriniformes > Cyprinidae > Carassius > Carassius gibelio. Next base: position 26,980,505 of record NC_068416.1, on the reverse strand, counting down.
CTAAACAGCAGAGCGACGCCAGGCGTTACGACACCCCAACACACCTCTGTCACACCCGGCCGACCCATCCCACACACACACATATGGAGAGAAAGAGTCTGACCACGTGTGTGAGAGCGCCGGGCTTTTAATAGCCCAGAAACAAGATGCAAGTGACAAATAACAATATCGAGTGTGCGTGTGTCCATATGTGTTTTGTGTGTGTGTGTGTGTGTGTGTGACATGTGTGGGCGAGTCGCTTTTGCTTAACGCTTTTATATGTGGGGAAAATCTAGCGATGAGAGATGAGAAAATAAACTAGGATCATATGAAAATGGAGAAGCTTTGGCCGTGACACCTTCCTAATGTCTCCCAAACTTCTGACTCAATGACGTCTCGTGATGCCAAATTGGTGAAGCTTACAGATGAACAATGTCAATCTCAAAATAAATAAAAAAAGAACACATCAGAACTTATACTGTGCATATAAAGCAAATTCAGTTCATTTAAAAAGCAATAGAAAGTAAAACTCATGTTAATTTTGGGGGGGGAATAATAATATATGCTTCTTTCTTGCTCTGAAGATAATGTTGAAGAACTACACTACCCATAATCCCGATGAGAGATCCACCAATCAGAGAAGACGCTGTAACCATGGAAACTTCTTTTGGGAAGAGAGCTCCGCCCACTATATAGAGTCACTTAACTGAGTTTCCTGAGTTATATTGTGATTCAGCTCAGAAATGTGACTTTTTACTGAAGAATGTCTGAAATCCCATAAGAGGAAATGAGTGGGAAAAATACTTCCAGAACTATGTTAAAAACACAACATGTCTGGTCTGTTAACATGACTACTTATATACATTTATATATATATATATATATATATATATATATATATATATATATATATATATATATATATATATGAAGGTCTTTAAATGTATATTTATTTATTTACTTATTTGAAAACTATAACTATTATTATACTTATTTAAATAAATATTGATGTATAAATTAATTATTACATTTAATGTAAAAATTTAATTAAATTAAAATGTAAATAAAATAACAAAAAATAAATTGTGGAAGAAATAAGAATAATTTATTGCATATTTATAAAATAAAGAAATAAATAATTGCATTCAGACAGGATGATTTTCTGTATATATATATATATATATATATATATATATATATATATATATATATATATATATATATATATATATATATTTATTTATTTTTTAATCTGGGTTGTTTCCCAGGTAATGCCAAAACTCTTTATGTCCAGACCTTTGATTATCCATGAAAGAGCTGTAGATGTTTGACTATACATGTCTGTACTTGAGTTCACAAGACACACAAAAACCAAGAGCCTATTCAAGCGCTCGCACTCAGAGAACCTTCACAGCCATAACAAAACCGATTTGAGGAAGGTAAAGAAAGAGATGAAAAGAGAGAAACAGAGAAAAAGATACATCAAAGACTTGAGCGCCACAGCAAACCAGCAGATCTCTTTGCAGGAATCGTTCTCCTGTCATCCAAATCCACGCAACCGTTTAGACGAATGTTCACGCTGCTCTGACAGCAACAAAGAGCTTGCTTCTCAGCCAATTAAAACATACATTAAAATAATGAATTAATGTAAAAGTCAGTTTTGGAGTTTAACAATGATTGGGGGAAAAAACAAGTGAACGTTTACAGATGAAAAGTCGGCAATTTAAATTTATGGAAATGTTACAATGTAACATCAGTGTGTAATATAACTCTGAAAATAATGTTACAGTACAATAAAATATCAATTACGAATTTTACTGTCAAAATATTGCAACAATATAATGTCAACAGCCAATACAACTGTCATATTGAAAAATGTTCAAACTAATGTTACAATATAACGCTGTTGTCCAACATAACAGTCAAAATAATGTTGCATTAACATCAATGTTACAACGTAACATAAGCATCCAATTTAACATAAGAAAATGCCATAATATAAAGTCAATGGCAAATGTAACTGTCAATTAATGTTAAAATATAACATCAACTTCCAAAATAAGTCAAAATTATGTTACAATATAACATCAACGTCCAACATGTCCATAATGTTATAATAAAACGTCAATGTTGCAATATAACATCAGCTTCCAATTTTACATAAAAAATGCCATTATATAAAGTCAATGTCAAATGTAACTGTCAATTAATATTACAATACAAAGTCAACATCCAATAAACTGTCAAAATTATGTTGCAACATAACATCAACATCCATTATTAGTGTCAAAATATTTATTTGTATTTATTTATCTATTGTTCTTTTTGGAGTTTGACTGTGGCAAAAAAAACAAAGTGATTGTTTCTATGTAAGTCTTAGAGGTTTGGAAAAACATGAGTGTGAGCGTGAAAATGTTAATTTCGAGCAAAATATTCCTTGAAAAACTTCAGCAATTATAATTCCCAATGATGAAATGACAACTGAACAGAAAGAAAGAAAGACCGAATGACGCAACAAGAGAGAGAAGGTCATGTTTTCATTGCGTTGCGTGTGCATTGTGTTCGTCGGTTTGGCATCTGCCACAGCATTGCCTTTAAAACCCAAGGCCATGTAATACACAGTGACGAGCAGCAATAGCCATCACACATCTCCATCGCTTTCTCCCTTCGCCACTCTCTCTCTTCTTTAGAGAACATATCAAAACACGCCGCATGTGTGAAAGCGCTTGTGTCTGTAAACAGGTAAACATTTCCAGTCTACTCATTTGCAGGAGTTTAGCATGGTGAAAACAATTTGTGCCGTTTGAAAAACCCTCTGCAAATGAAGCTTGAAATATTTTCTTAAAGAGCCGATATGTTTCATTCACACTTCGGTTTCAAATGCGCTAAGGAGGCTTCGATGTTTCCCATCAAGCGCTGTTCTCTCTCTCTCTCTCTCTCTCTCTCCCTGTCTCTCTGCTGAGAGCAATTTTCAGGGAAGCTTTACAAGAACACACTCGTTAAAGCGCTCAAACCGCATGCAGGGCTCTACCTGCTCTTTGGCTTTGTGTTGGGTTCAAACTCTAGCGCAGAACAGTTCTGAACAGCTCGTCTCACTCTGCAGTGTGGAAACATGTGAGGTGTGTGTGCGCGCTGGAATTCTCGGCGTAATTAAGTCCACACACACCTGCCTGCGTCCAGACGCCAGGGTGAACTCCGCACCTGTTACCGTGGAAACCGAGCGGGACCCAGACAGGGAATTCCGTGAAATCCTGGAACAGCCGATGCGGGGATGGAGACGGAGCAAATGGATGTGAGGATGGTGATGCGCGCATGTGATCACATATAAAACCCTAGAAATGTATTCGTATTGGTTTTATAATAACACTAAAAATTTGCTTCCAGATCCTGCTGTGAAATTCTGGGTTGGAAGTTTAAATGCACTTACAACTGTTACAATATACTATCTAATGTAACAGTTAAAATTATGTTAAAATATGTTCATTATAACGGACAATTACTGTTACAATATAACATCAGCGTCCAATTTAAGTGAAAAAAACTATAATATAACGTCAACCGAATGTAATTGTGAATTAATGTTACAATTTAACGTCAACATCCAATAACCTGTCAAAATAATGTTACAATATAACGACGATGTCCAATAAAACTGTCAAAATAATGTTACGATATAATGACGATGTCCAATAAAACTGTCAAAATAATGTTACAATATAACGACGATGTCCAATAAAACTGTCAAAATAATGTTACGATATAACGACGATGTCCAGTTAAACTGTCAAAATAATGTTACGATATAACGACGATGTCCAATAAAACTGTCAAAATAATGTTACAATATAACGACGATGTCCAATAAAACTGTCAAAATAATGTTACGATATAACGACGATGTCCAATAAAACTGTCAAAATAATGTTACAATATAACGACGATGTCCAATAAAACTGTCAAAATAATGTTACGATATAACGACGATGTCCAGTTAAACTGTCAAAATAATGTTACGATATAACGACGATGTCCAGTTAAACTGTCAAAATAATGTTACGATATAACGACGATGTCCAGTTAAACTGTCAAAATAATGTTACGATATAACGACGATGTCCAGTTAAACTGTCAAAATAATGTTACGATATAATGACGATGTCCAATAAAACTGTCAAAATAATGTTACAATATAACGACGATGTCCAATAAAACTGTCAAAATAATGTTACGATATAACGACGATGTCCAATAAAACTGTCAAAATAATGTTACGATATAACGACGATGTCCAATAAAACTGTCAAAATAATGTTACGATATAACGACGATGTCCAATAAAACTGTCAAAATAATGTTACGATATAACGACGATGTCCAATAAAAGTGTCAAAATAATGTTACGATATAACGACGATGTCCAATAAAACTGTCAAAATAATGTTACGATATAACGACGATGTCCAATAAAAGTGTCAAAATAATGTTACGATATAACGACGATGTCCAATAAAAGTGTCAAAATAATGTTACGATATAACGACGATGTCCAATAAAAGTGTCAAAATAATGTTACGATATAACGACGATGTCCAATAAAAGTGTCAAAATAATGTTACGATATAACGACGATGTCCAGTTAAACTGTCAAAATAATGTTACGATATAACGACGATGTCCAGTTAAACTGTCAAAATAATGTTACGATATAACGACGATGTCCAGTTAAACTGTCAAAATAATGTTACGATATAACGACGATGTCCAGTTAAACTGTCAAAATAATGTTACGATATAATGACGATGTCCAATAAAACTGTCAAAATAATGTTACAATATAACGACGATGTCCAATAAAACTGTCAAAATAATGTTACGATATAACGACGATGTCCAATAAAACTGTCAAAATAATGTTACGATATAACGACGATGTCCAATAAAACTGTCAAAATAATGTTACGATATAACGACGATGTCCAATAAAACTGTCAAAATAATGTTACGATATAACGACGATGTCCAATAAAAGTGTCAAAATAATGTTACGATATAACGACAATGTCCAATAAAACTGTCAAATTAATGTTACGATATAACAACGATGTCCAATTAAACTGTCAAAATAATGTTACGATATAACAACAATGTCCAATAAAACTGTCAAATTAATGTTACAATATAACAACGATGTCCAATAAAACTGTCAAAATAATGTTACGATATAACGACGATGTCCAATAAAACTGTCAAAATAATGTTACGATATAATAATGATGTCCAATAAAACTGTCAAAATAATGTTACAATATTAAGCAACAATTTAATTTTCAAAATGTTACAATGTAACGCCAACACCCATTATAAATGTCCGGAATAACTATTAAAATGATGTTACAAGTTAACTTCAACAGCCAATATATCTATCAAGTTAATGTTACAATATAAGGTCAACGTCCGATACAGCAATCAAAATATTGTATCAGTATAACATCAATATCTAATATAAGTGTCAAAATAAGTGTTACAAAATAACGTCAGTGTCTAAAATAATTGTCATATACTACTATAATATAATGTTAATGCTCAATATAACTGTAAAAAGTTACTACTTTATAATATTAACATTCATTATACTCAACGTCCAATAGAACTGTGAAGATATTATTACAATATTGTCAAATTAATGCTATGATTTAACGTCAGCACCCAACATTATGGCCAAAATAAGGTTACGATATAAAGTTAATGTCCAATGTAACAATATATCAAAATAATGTTACATTTTACAATATAACTGTACATGTTACATGTTACAATGTAAGGTCAATGTCCAATATATCCATAAGATTATGTCCAATATAAAAGTAAAAAATGGTTACAATGTTAATAATGTTACAATGTATATAATGCAACAATCTTCTGCTGTACTTTCTGACTGACAGATGCTCACATGCACTTTTGTGTTCAATAACACAATATGAATAACATTCGCGCCTCGTAGGAAATGCGGCTGCACGCATGAACGGTCAAATGCACTTGTTGGTCAAAACGCCTGTTTTTGAGAATGAACGTAAACAGTGTCAGAATATCAGAATTTTGCATTTCCAGGTGTTTCCCTGTAAATACAGCTCCTACAATGTTAAAGGTAAGTTAACATTAACTAAACAACATTTACAAGAAACTTTGCTTTTTATTGCTTTATTAGCATGTACTTGATTCAGAAATACTTAAATTTACACTAATTTGTTCAAATGTGTATTAATATTTGTATAATAGTGTGTTTAATTGCTGCATATTAGCGTTTACTCTACTATGGAGAATCACAAAACTACACTGTCATCCGAAAACCTGTGTGTGTGTGTGTGTGTGTGTGTGTGTGTGTGTGTGTGTGTCTGGTCTGTCAGTGTCTATAACAGAACACTCTGTGTTTACACTGAGCAGATCTCTGTCTTTCTGCTTTTCACATTACCCATCAGCCCCTCCTCTCTGCTCCTCCTCAGCCAATGACCCTGATGGAGGAGAAAGAGGCCAGGAAGCCCCGCCCACCAGCCCGCCGCACGCACTAAATAACAGACCTCGTTTCATTGCTGCGCCCTGAACACCTGCAAAACTTTCAGAGAGAAAAAAGAACAACCGAGTGAGTGAGTGAGAGAGAGAGAGAGAGAGAGAGAGAGAGAGAGAGAAACGAGTATGTTTGAACACAGCGGCCAGACAAAAGCCTTTCATGAGAGGGCACTTCTGTGGGAAAACTCCTCGCAGTGTCCGGTTACATTCCTGTCTGTTTCACCCTCTGTTTCTTTAAACAAGAACGCAAGAGTGAAAAAAATGATAATATGTCAAGAGCAGGCCAAATTTCAGTCCCAGATCAAAAGGCATTAATATTAAATAGTATTTTGCTTAGAGAAAATGAAGCATGACAATTAAACACATTTACCCCCCATATTCTTATAACTATTATGCATCCAGACATTTTGCTTCTTTGTAACTTGTGTTATTCACAGTTTTGCTTCTCTGTAAATTTTTATTACTGTTATCTATCTATCTATCTATCTATCTATCTATCTATCTATCTATCTATCTATCTATCTATCTATCTATCTATCTATCTATCTATCTATCTATATTTAATAGAAGTGCATATTTTTTTACATAAAGTGCATTTAATTTAAGTGCATAGTCTTGTGCATAGATTACATTTGCACATAAAGTGCATTTGAGTGCAATTTTTGGTGCATGAAGTGCGATTAAGTGCATAAAGTGCATGATAGCAAGGCTGTATTTAACAAAAAAAATTTCACGCAAAATATATTTTATATTTTATTAATATTGTTATATTTACTTCATAATATACTTCATATTTTTTTCCCTTTTTAAATAAATTGGTATGAAATATGACCTTGACATGTTTTTGTACAATAACTACTATGAAAAACTAATTCAGAACGCCACGATTTGTTCATAACCTTTGCGTTTCTGAACGTTTCTCTGCACTCGGTCTCATATCTGCGGTTTCTGTCCGATGTTTAAAGCGCTTAACCCCAGCGGGCTTGATTCCTGCTGTACGTGCCACGACTCACACGCAAAGTAAACAGCTTCTTAAATACATATTTATTGAATAATTAGGACTGTAATTGGTTCAAGCTGTAACGAGACGGACGTTAAACCAGCAACTGCAGCAAAAATTAGCACTTGGAAAAACAGTAGCACGTACTGCCCACACCATGAGAGTGAGAAAAACACACACACACACGTCAAACACACATAAACAAACACATAAAACACACACAAGGGCTATCTACGATTGCAAATGGCTTCACACACACATACACACACACACATACATACAAGCATGCATGCATGCAAACAGCAGCCATAAGCAAAGCACTGATGGAATGGAATGTCAATGGCGTCACACACACACACACACACACACACACACATATACACACTGCCAGATGTTCAACTGCCTTTTAGGAAAACCAAGATGAGATTTCCTCTCAACTTACACACACACACACACACACACACACACACAGATAATCCGAACACTTCACTTCAACCTGACACTTCCTGAAATTTCAGTCATGCACGACAACATGTGAACAACTGCAGGAATTTCACTGCTAAATCAAGCTTCTTCTGCCTAATAAAACAGTTTCAACTTAACTAGTTACAGAGCAATTAAGAGAAGCCCTTATAAAACAGAGGATTGGTCAATCCATGCTCAAATACACAGAGCAATAACAGCAAGCCCTTCACAATACAGCACAACCTCACTGAGCTCTTTTAGCATCATTGACATACTATTAATGTTTAGGTATATTTTTAATTAGTTGCATTCTATTTTTTTTTCTTTTTTTCACCTATAATTAAAAATAACGGTCCCACTTTATATTAGGTGGCCTTAACTACTATGTACTTACATAAAACAATAAGTACGATGTACTTATTGTGTTCATATTGTATTGTAAAACACTTTTGCTGCTATTGAGGTGGGATGGGGTAAGGTTAGGGAGAGGGTTGGAGGTATGGTAAGTTTAAGGGTGGGTTAAGGTGTAAAGTATGGGTCAACAGTGTAATTATACATGTAATTACAGAAATTAAATACAGATGTAATTACATGTCGTTTTTAAAAAATTTAAGTACAATGTAAAAACATGTATGTACACAATAAGTACATTGTACTAAATTATTAATTAAAATGTAAGTACATAGTAGCTAAGGCCACTTAGTATAAAGTGGGTCCAAAATAACAGTAAAATAATAAAAACAATCACATAATTAAAGCTGCAAGCAGCGATGAACGGGCCCTCGCACCCGGGCTCACCGCCATCGTGTGGCTTTAGTAAAAAGGTGAACGGTGAGAAATATGCATTTCAAATCGTAAATATAAGTGGAATATATCAAAGTCATTTATTATGTGCCAATCTCCCTGTTGCCAACAGGTGGCGCTATCATTATAATGGAATATTGGCCTTCAGATGTGTTCAGGCCAGGACTCTTATCAAACATGTGAAGTTTGGGGAAGATTGAACATTTTATGCTTGAGTTACAACAATTTCTCTTGCTGTGGCAAGACATCAAATTTTGTCATGGCGCCATGGAAACGCCCTTTAACAAAAACTCAAGATCTGCAAAAGTTAACATTGCACAGGCCTTTAGATTAGACTGACCACAAAATATATGTTAATCTCAAAAAAATTATAGGAGTAGTTTGTCGCAGCGTAAAACATGTCACTTCCTGTTGCCAATAGGTGGCGCTATGACTATAACTGAATGTGGGCATGTAGATCTGTTAAGGGTAGAAGTTTTATCTAACATGTGAAGTTTGGGGCAGATTGGACATTGTATGTCTGAGTTACAGCAACTTCCTTTTTCATGGCGAAACATCGAAATTTGTCAGGCCGTCATGGACACGCCCTTTAACGAAATCTAAAGATCTTCGCAATTTAACATCGCAAAGGGCTTAAGATTACACTGACCAGGTTTGGTGTTGATCTGAATAAATCTGTAGGAGGAGTTCGTTAAAGTACAACCCCTGAAAATGGCAAAAACAACGCCAATTTTGCGGAGAAAATTCTAAATAACCGACTTCCTGTTGGGATTCGGATTTCGTACCAAGAGACTTTTTTGTAGGTATTGGTGTGTTACATGTGTATACCGATTTTTGTACATGTACGTGAAACATAGCTCGAAGCGCACTCTTTTGAAAGTGTATAGGTGGCGCTATCGAGCCATTTTGCCACACCTGATGGAATTTTGGCCTTCAGATGTGTTCAGGCCAGGACTCTTATCACAAATGTGCAGTTTGGGGAAGATCGGACATTTTATGCCTGAGTTATAACATATTTTATTCCCATGGCGAGACATCGAACTTCGTGACGGCGCCATGGACACGCCTTTTAACGAAAACTCAAGATCTTCACAACTTAACATCGCAGAGGCCTTTAGATTAGACTGACCACAAAAAATGCATTGATGTCATAAAATTTCTAGGAGTAGTTCATTGCAGTGTAAAATATGTAACTTCCTGTTGCCAATAGGTGGCGCTATGACTATAACTGAATATGGGCATGTCAATCTGTTCAGGTCAGGAGTCTCATCAAACATGTGAAGTTTGGGGCAGATTGGTCATTGTATGTCTGAGTTATAGCAACTTCCTGTTTCATGGCGAATCATCGAAATTCGACAGGCCGCCACGGACACGCCCATTAACGAAAACTCAAAAGCTTCGCAATTTAACATCGCAAAGGCCTTCAGATTAGGCATACCAAATTTAGTGTTGATCTGAATGAATCTCTAGGAGGAGTTCGTTAAAATACAACGCATGGAAATGACAAAAATGACAAAAAATTTGCTCATAATATTAGTAATAACCGACTTCCTGTTGGGTTTCGGATTTTGCTCCAAGAGACTTTTTTGTAGGTATTGGAGAGTTACATGTGTATACCGATTTTCATACATATACATGAAACGTAGCTCGAGGCGCACACCGTTGAACGTGTATAGGTGGCGCTGTTGAGCCATTTTGCCACACCCACTTCTGAAACCCATATCAGACGTAAATTTTCGCCAGTTCTGAGGTGTGTGCAAAGTTTCATGACTTTTCGAGCATGTTTAGGCCCTCAAAAATGCGATTCATTTTGGAGAAGAAGAATAATAATAATAATAATAATAATAATAATAATAATAATAATAATAATTAAAGCTGCAAGCAGCGATGAACGGGCCCTCGCACCCGGGCTCACCGCCATCGTGTGGCTTTAGTAAAAAGGTGAACGTTGAGAAATATGCATTTAATGTCCTAAATATAAGTGGAATATATCAAAGTATATCCCATATATGTGCCAATCTTACCGTTGCCAGCAGGTGGCGCTATCATAATGGAATATTGGCCTTCAGATGTGTTCAGGCCAGGACTCTTATCAAACATGTGAAGTTTGGGGAAGATTGAACATTTTATGCTTCAGTTACAACAACTTCTCTTGCTGTGGCAAGACATCAAATTTTGTCATGGCGCCATGGAAACGCCCTTTAACAAAAACTCAAGATCTCCAAAAGTTAACATTGCACAGGCCTTTAGATTAGACTGACCACAAAATATATGTTAATCTCAAAAAAATTATAGGAGTAGTTTGTCGCAGCATAAAACATGTCACTTCCTGTTGCCAATAGGTGGCGCTAGGACTATAACTGAATGTGGGCATGTAGATCTGTTGAGGGCAGAAGTTTTATCTAACATGTGAAGTTTGGGGCAGATTGGACATTGTATGACTGAGTTACAGCAACTTCCTTTTTCATGGCGAAACATCGAAATTTGTCAGGCCGCCATGGACACGCCCTTTAACGAAATCTAAAGATCTTCGCAATTTAACATCGCAAAGGGCTTAAGATTACACTGACCAGGTTTGGTGTTGATCTGAATAAATCTCTAGGAGGAGTTCGTTAAAGTACAACCCCTGAAAATGGCAAAAACAACGCCAATTTTGCAGAGAAAATTCTAAATAACCGACTTCCTGTTGGGATTCGGATTTCGTACCAAGAGACTTTTTTGTAGGTATTGGTGTGTTACATGTGTTTACCGATTTTTGTACATGTACGTGAAACATAGCTCGAGGCGCACTCTGTTGAAAATGTATAGGTGGCGCTATCGAGCCATTTTGCCACACCTGATGGAATTTTGGCCTTCAGATGTGTTCAGGCCAGGACTCTTATCACACATGTGAAGTTTGGGGAAGATCGGACATTTTATGCCTGAGTTATAACATCTTTTATTCCCATGGCGAGACATCGAACTTCGTGACGGCGCCATGGACACGCCTTTTAACGAAAACTCAAGATCTTCAAAACTTAACATCGCACAGGCCTTTAGATTAGACTGACCACAAAAAATACATTGATGTCATAAAATTTCTAGGAGTAGTTCATCGCAGTGTAAAATATGTCACTTCCTGTTGCCAATAGGTGGCGCTATGACTATAACTGAATATGGGCATGTCAATCTGTTCAGGTCAGGAGACTCATCAAACATGTGAAGTTTGGGGCAGATTGGTCATTGTATGTCTGAGTTATAGCAACTTCCTGTTTCATGGCGAATCATCGAAATTCGCCAGGCCGCCACGGACACGACCATTAACGAAAACTCAAAAGCTTCGCAATTTAACATCGCAAAGGCCTTTAGATTAGGCATACCAAACTTGGTGTTGATCTGAATAAGTCTCTAGGAGGAGTTCGTTAAAATACAACGCATGGAAATGGCAAAAATGACACAAAATTTGCTCATAATATTAAAAATAACCGACTTCCTGTTGGGTTTAGAATTTTGCTCTAAGAGACTTTTTTGTAGGTACTGGAGAGTTACACATGTGTACCGATTTTCATACATGTACGTGAAACATAGCTCGAGGCGCACACCGTTGAACGTGTATAGGTGGCGCTGTCGAGCCATTTTGCCACACCCACTTCTGAAACCCATATCAGATGTAAATTTTCGCCAGTTCTGAGGTGTGTGCAAAGTTTCATGACTTTTTGAGTATGTTTAGGCCCTCAAAAATGCGATTCATTTTGGAGAAGTATAATAATAATAATAATAATAATAATAAACGGAGCAATTCCAAGAGGGTCCTCACACCATCGGTGCTCGGGCCCTAATTAAAGCTGCAAGCAGCGATGAACGGGCCCTCGCACCCGGGCTCACCGCCATCGTGTGGCTTTGGTAAAAAGGTAAACGTTGAGAAATATGCATTTAAACTCATAAACATAAGTGCAATATATCAAAGTTTATTCCATATGTGTGCCAATCTTCCTGTTGCCAGCAGGTGGAGCTATCTTTATAATGGAATATTGGCCTTCAGATGTGTTCAAGCTAGGACCCTTATCACACATGTGAAGTTTGGGCAAGATCGGACATTTTATGCCTGAGTTAAAACATCTTTTATTCCCATGGTGAGACATCAAACTTCGTCATGGCGTCATGGACACGCCTTTTAACAAAAACTCAAGATCTTCACAACTAAACATCACACAGGTCTTTAGATTAGACTGACCACAAAAAAGACATTAATGTCATAAAATTTCTAGGAGTAGTTTGTCACAGTGTAAAATATGTAACTTCCTGTTGCCAATAGGTGGCGCTATGACTATAACTGAATATTGGCATGTAGATCTGTTCAGGTCAAGAGTCTTATCAAACATGTGAAGTTTGGGGCAGATTGGACATTGTATGTCTGAGTTATGGCACCATCATTTTTCATGGCGAATCATCAAAATTTGTCAGGCCGCCATGGACACGCCCTTTAACAAAACCTCAATTCCTTCGCAATTTAACATCACAAAGGGCTTTAGATTACACTGACCAAGTTTGGTGTTGATCTGAATAAATCTCTAGGAGGAGTTCGTTAAAATACAACCCCTGAAAATGACAAAAACAACACCAATTTTGCAGGGGAAATTAAAAATAACCGACTTCCTGTTGGGATTCGGATTTCGTACCAAGAGACTTTTTTGTAGCTATTGGTGTGTTACATATGTTTACCGATTTTCGTACATGTACATGACATGTAGCTCGAGGCGCACTCCATTGAAAATGTATAGGTGGCGCTATCGAGCCATTTTGCCACACCGAATGGAATATTAGCCTCCAGATGTGTGCAGGTCAGTACTCTTATCAAACATGTGAAGTTTGGGCAAGATCTGATATTTTATGCCTGAGTTACAACAACTTCTATTCCCATGGCGAGACATCGAACTTTGACATGACGCCATGGACACGCCCTTTAACGAAAATTCAAGATCTTCACAATTTAACATCGTACAGGCCTTTAGATTAGACTGACCACAAAAAAGACATTGATGTCATAAAATTTCTAGGAGTAGTTCTTCGCAGCGTAAAATATGACACTTCCTGTTGCCAATAGGTGGCGCTATGAATATAACTGAATATGGGCATGTCAATCTATTCAGTTTCAGAGTCTTATCAACCATGTGAAGTTTGGGGCAGATTGGACATTGTATGTCTGAGTTATAGCAACTTCATTTTTCATGGCGAATCATCGAAATTCGCCAGGCCGCCACTGACACGCCCTTCGACGAAAACTCAAAAGCTTCGCAATTTAACATCGCAAAGGCCTTTAGATTAGGCATACCAAATTTGGTGTTGATCTGAATGAATCTCTTGGAGGAGTTCGTTAAAATACAACGCATGGAAATGACAAAAATGACACAAAATTTGCTCATAATATTAGAAATAACCGACTTCCTGTTGGGTTTCGGATTTTGCTCCAAGAGACTTTTTTGTAGGTATTAGAGAGTTACATGAGTATACCGATTTTCATACATGTACATGAAACGTAGCTCGAGGCGCACACCGTTGAACGTGTATAGGTGGCGCTGTTGAGCCATTTTGCCACACCCACTTCTGAAACCCACATCAGACATAAATTTTCGCCAGTTCTGAGGTGTGTGCAAAGTTTCATGACTTTTTGAGTATGTTTAGGCCCTCAAAAATGCGATTCATTTTGGAGAAGTATAATAATAATAATAATAATAATAATAAACGGAGCAATTCCAAGAGGGTCCTCACACCATCGGTGCTCGGGCCCTAATAATAAACGGAGCAATTCCAAGAGGGTCCTCACACCATCGGTGCTCGGGCCCTAAATATAAAAAAAAATATTGAAAAGTAATAATATTTTGATAAAAACAATATATGAAAATATTATAAAATCTTGAAAGATTAGTTTGAATAATAATGTATTATTTTATTAATGTTCACATACACATACATATAAATGGAAACAAATCTTAACATTTGTTTAATGAGTTTTTATGAAACTTATTTTTATTGTTAACCTAATTATTATAATATATGTGAGGTTTTGGATATACAAAAATAATAAAACAGAACAAAACAGATACACAGCATTGTAGTTAAGCATGTTGATGATAAAAGTAGCAACTTCATGAGCCTTCATTTTGAACTCTATACAGTACAAACACAACATTAATGAAACCAGTAACACACACACTCATACCTCTGACACAGATGACATCACACACACACACACACACACACACACACGCAGCATTAGCCTCTGTCACTGCTCAATTATGGCAGCCATTACAGTGGCACATCTTCCAGCAGCACACTTGACAATATCCAAACAAGTCAGCCGTTTTAATTAAAAGTTCTCTGTTTCAGCGTGCTCCTCACCTGCCGTGTTAATTACACACAGTGCTGCTGTTCCTCTGCCTTTATTTTCAGACGGCTAATTACACTTTTTTGAGTCTCTTCACCTTCACTTCTATGAGCAGGTGCGACGACAAAACAAGGTGTGCTGTTCCCACCCCTCGCGCAAATCACCGCCATTCGTTAAGAACAAGACCACTCGTTAACACACGGGACATGTTACTGGTTAATCCTTCAGCACGATGACAAATAAAGACTCACGAGCGTTAAATGAGACGTCACTGAGAATCACATTAAATACTTTGTCTCACATGTTTCTCCAATAAACCTGAACTGAAAATCATGAAGCTTCATTAAAGCAAAAAGTTAACCCAATCAAACTTTATTGCATAGAAGTTACTCTTTTATGAGACTTGCATGAGACATAATTGAGAATTTCACTTTGTCTCAAATGTTTCTCCTTCAAAACCTAAACTGAAAATCACATTCAGGTGCAAAGTTAAAGGTAAAAAGCATTGCTCAGAAGTTGCTCTTTGAAATAACTTAAATTAGACATAATAGACTGTGCATTTGCTCAAAAGTTGCTTGTTAATAACTTTACAAGACTTAAATGAGACATAATTGAGAACAACATTAGTGTTTCGCTTTTTACTAAGTTAAAAACTATGACACTTCATTAAGGGAAATAATTAACTGAATAAAACTATTGCTGTTATAACTTAAGAGACTTAAATGAGACATAATTGAGAATCACATTTCACTTCGTCTCAGATGTTTGTCTTAAAAACCTGCGCTGACAATCATGAATCTTCATTAAGGGAAAGAGATAACAATTAAATAAAATGTTAATGCTCATAAGTTGCTCTTTCAAAGCTTACGAGCGTTCAGTGAGACTAAATTGAGAATCACATTAAGTATTTAACTTTGTCTCAGAAACCTGTACTGAACCTTATGGCGCTTCATTATTAAAAATAGTTAATTGAATAAAATTGTATTGCTCTTTTCTAACATACGTGTGAGATATAATTGAGAAACACATGAAGCATAAGTCTCAGATGTTTCTCTCAAAGTAGGAAAGTAAAAACAGACACAAATTAGTGAATGACTTCTAAAAAGATCAAATCATTTGATGAGAAATGTTTGAGACAATGTTGAGATCTCTTTTGAAACTCAACAGGCGACACACTCTCTTAAAAATTCAATTCAGTTCATGCTTATTTCTATAGCACTTTTTATTCACTACCAATCGTTGTGAAGCAGCTTTACAGAAAATATTATGTTTCTACATTACATTTAGGAGAAGGTTATTAGTGTCAGAAATGTACAGTAAGAATCATGCAGTTAGTTACAAGTTACACCTAATCAAACTGACGGTGAACACTATTAACTCAATGATCAAAATGTTGCGATTACACATTTCGATTAAGCTCCAACAAAGGTGTTTCTGCAGTGATGCCATTGAAGAACCATGCATTTTGTAACCATTTTTGGTTCCCCAAAAAACCTTTCGGCAAACAGTTCTTAAATGATCCATTTTGAAGAACATTTTTAAAAACCTAAAACACCTTTTTCCAGTATAAAGACGTTTTTCTGCATTTGAATGATTCTGTGGATGTTCAAGGCTCTTTAGGGAACCATTGAAGCCAATAAAGAACCTTCGTTTTTAAATTTAAATTAAATTAAATGTATGCATTTAGTAAACACTTTTATTCAAAGCGGCTATCAGTTTTTACGTATCATGTGTTCCCGGGGAATCGAACCCCCAACCTTGCGCTTGATACGCAATGCTCTACCACTTGAGCTACAGGAGTGTTTTTAGGAGTGCAATGAGGACAGAGATTCTGCATTAGAAGTCTCCATTTGTTTTCAATGCATTGTAGGAGAAACCTTAAAGACATTAGAGAGATCTGATTAGGGATTTTTCTCGACTCTCGATGCGTTTGGAAAGCTTTAGGAACCTGTTTGAAAAGGGCAGGGCGATTTTCCAAAAGTTATTGTGAACGAGAGTGTGAGTGTGATTGGGTGTTTCCCATCAGTCGTCATTACCCACAATGCACTTTGGCCCTATTGTTGTTTCATGAGGGTGCTGAATCATCTTTAGTCAGCCGTATTTGAAGTCATTCATTACGACTCCGGACGGGACGGGATCAGGAATGACACAGTCCAGTTCAGTACAAATAAAACAATAACATTCAGTTATATGGATCTGAATGGAAGTGAATGGATTTAAGCTGATCACCGGCCCGCCTTAACCGAACCAGACAGATAGAAAGAAGACTATATTACCCATCATGCACCAGATTAGATCAGACTGGACCCGACTACCTGAACTAAACAAGACTCTAATGGAAAAGCCCTTAGATGAAGCGCAGTGAGCAGATCTAACAGTAAGTGAAGGAGAAAAGCAGTCCCCTTTGCACTCAGGAGACCAGCGCACGAAAACAGGAAGTAGCTCTGCCTGCACTTCCTTACAGACATCAGCGTCTGTCCAAAACAACACTCGGCCTTCGAAGTCAACATCCATGTTCATCTGCTTTCATTCTGCTTATACCACTCACGTTATCAGGGTTATTCTGAGAAACTGAAACATCAAACAACATTGAAAAAAATGGCAAAAAGTTATTTTCCTAAAACAGTACATTAAAAAATATGCCACAAACTTGTATATATAACAAAATTATGTATTCAGAGATTTATGCTTAAAACGGGGGAGATTGCTAGTCGGATAAAAAACTAGTAAATAATAAATACAATAAATAAAAATTTGTACAATAACTTGTTTGAACATGGCAATAATAAACAATATTTTAAAAAAATATAGTAAATATACTTCATTTAAGGAGGTTAAATTGAAACAAATAATGAAATTAATAAGCAAAACATCTAACTTATTTAAGTTATTAAGTAATAAAAGATTATAATTATTAATTATAATAATAAAATAAATGAATGAATAGCAAATCTGCCTTATTTAAGAATTATAAATAATAAAAAAAATAATAATGAATAGTAAATTTACCTCAATAAAGGATGTTAAATATGTGAAAATAATAAATAGTAAATCCACCTTGTTCAACAATGTTAAATCATAAATAAATCTACTAGATTTTTTGCATTTATCATTTATTTAATGGCATTTAAACTAAACCTGCAAACAGTCGTAAAACAAAGCTACAGTAGAGAACGTGACTGGATCAAGTAAAAAAGGTGAAAACAATGATTGATGACGGTTCAGAGGCGGTTTGTTCTTCATAATACCATGATGATTCACTCACATTAAGACCAGCAGCAACACCAATTAAGAGAGTAAACCGCGCCGTTTTTAATGTTGACTTTACACTCGTGACATAAGCGCTAATCAACATGCGGCGAATGTTGCGTCTGCACCCGTCCCAAACAGTTCAAGCACAAATAGGTCCAAGAGCCCCATTTCCAGGTCAAACAAACAGCGTGTGAGAGCCCAGACCGGCCTTATCAAAGCACACAGAGATAAAAAGCTATTCACAAACACACACTCGCAGACGTTTAATCACAAAGGAAGTGGGCTACAGGACACAACAATGTCAACAGAGCCCGAATCCAGCCAGCAGCACGGTGGGAAACAAACTCTGCTGACGTAACTTTGGAGGACACACAGAACAGCACGACTGGGTTTTTTGGGGGACGAGAAGCAAACAAGTGGAAAACAACCGAAGCTTTTGTGCCGTTCTGAGGCCCATGAAGGGGTCAGTCTCTCGTGGGTGTCATGCTCAGAAATTCACTTTTTATTAAAGGTAACTTCATTTTCTTGGGGTATTTTATTTGCTTCATGAAAATATTTTTTCATGAGAATCTGACAGCTATGCATGACATATAATACGAATAAAATTTTATTTTTTAAGAATTTTATTTTAAAATATAATTTCCTGTTAAAGTGTAATTTATTTCTGTGATGCTCCGCTGTATTTCCAGCATCATTCCTCCAGTCTTCAGTGTCACATGATCTTCAGAAATCATGAAAATATGATGATTTACTGCTCGAGAAACATTTCTGTGATACATATTTTCCAGGATTCTTTAATGAATGAAAAGTTCAAAAGAACAGCATTTATTAGCATTCATATAAATGTCATAACTGTCACCTTTGTACAATTTAATGCATCCTTGCTGAATAAAAGTATTGATTTATTTCTGTATTTTCAATCTCACTTACCCCAAGCTTCTGAATATATCACGGGTTTCACAAAAATATTGTGCAGCACGACTGTGTTCATCATTGATGATAATCAGAAATGTTTCTTGAGCAGTAAATCAGTTACTGCTGATCATGTGACTCTGAAGACTGGAGGAATGATGCTGGAAATACAGCTGTGCATCACAGAAATAAAATATAGTTTAACAGAGATTCACACAGAAAACAGCTGTTTTAAATTGTACAAATATTTCACAATTTTTCTGTATTTTTGATCAAATATATGCAGCCCTGCTGAGCAGAAGAGACTTCTTTCAAAAACATTTGACCAGCAGTGTATATGATGAAATATCAGTCTCACTATGGGGGCATTTTCAGTGTCATTTTGCCCTAAGCCCTGGTTACATTTACTTTCAAGAAAAAAGTAAAAAAAAAAAAAAAAAAAAACAGTGATTTTGGGACAGATGGTATAAGATACAGTCAGAGGCCAGAAAATCAGAGCAGCTGAACAAAAGCAGCATGAACTGAAGATCCTCTTGATCAAGGATGAACTGTTTTCTTATATAAAGTAGAGATGCATCCATTATTCTCTGTACTGACATCTGTAAGGTCATCCAGGGACTCAAACGACACATTCACACGCTGCACAAATAGAGAAGACAGACGATTCTGCTGCAGTGAACTAAACAGATCACGGAGACAATGAAAGTGAAGTGAGATTTTCCCCACAGCGCTGACGTAATGCTGCCATTCTGGCATCTTTTCTCCGCGAGCTCAGCGTGACGTCTCTAGACGGCTAATAATAAAGCACACGCATTCTTAGCATAGATGCTACAGCGTTTGGAGGAAATGGTGAACTCAAGTGGCCTAAATGACTAAAGAGATTCATATTTTCAAGTTCATTCAAAGTTTAAAGGATCTGATTGCGTGAAGAGTCAGACTGATTACTGACACACTGTTCAAATGCATTCACTGTGTATCTGACAGAGACACTGATGGACACTTCAAATTCAGCACAAGGCATGTTAAGTTTCCTACGAGCAAAGAAAACGAAAAAAAAATAAAAACATTAAAAAAAAACAATGCTTTAGTGACTTGTATCCTGAACCACCAAAAAAATTTCATAAACATAAAATAAGATTGTTTAAACATTTTTAATAATTAAAATTTTAAATAAACGAAAAATATATTTATGTATTTAAATATTTATATTTATTTAACTTTTAAATAAACATATTTACTTAAATATTTATATTAAGTGTCATGATATTAATATGAGCATTACAAATATATAGCGTTATACATATACAGCAATTAATCATTTCAGTGCTGTTAAACGATTAATCGCGATTAATTGCATTCAAAATAAACGTTTTTGTTAACTTATATTGTGTTATTAATACACACACATACAGTATATATTTTGTATTTATTTATATGCATATGAATAATAATGAATATATAAACAACATTTTTCTTAAATATTTAAATGCATGAGTATTTATATTTACATAATAAATACACACACACACACACACACACACACACACTAAAACTTTGATGCAATTAATCCTTGGACAGCACAATTAATTTCATATAGATAGTATATAATAAGTGTGTGTATTTAAACACATTCCCATCTTCTGAAGTCATATGTTGCTGAGATCATTTAAAAGCATAAAGAGATCACAGATTTTAATGAGTCCTGAAATACAGTGCACAAGTCATATAGACCGCTTCTGCATTGTATGTTTTGTCATTCTAACCTGAAAAGTGTAGTTAAAAAGTGATTTTATAGTTGCTAGAAGGACATTTTTAGGCACACAACCAAAAAAGATGAGCAGAAATAACCCCAGCAAGTCAGAGGCCTGGAAATCAGACTATTATAAGCTGGCTCATTATTAGCATTAGATAGCAAATTGTAGCAATAATATTGCTATTACTAGCTAAAGCGCTCATTAATTCCTAATCTCAGGCACAATTAAAGGGTTTGATATTCCTCTGCATCTCTCCCCCTCGCCGCCTCGGCTGCTTTTTCTGCCGTCGTTCTGCTCGCTAAGAGAAAGACAAAGCCGCTCTGAGAGGTGCTGGATTGTGGGAGGAGAAATCTTCTTCTCTCTCTTCATCTCTGCACTTAATGCAATCGCCGGCGTTTGATTGACAAGCAGAACCAAAACAGAGCGATGCAAATAGCAGCAGGCTTTGCGCCCAGCACTTTTTTCGGCCCGTGCACAAGCGCGTTATTAAAATAACCCCACTTTTCAATGTGGCTTAATAAGCTACGGATGTTAGCAGAACAAATGTACGCCGCACCATCCGGGCCTATCCTCCGTTAGCCGAAATCTCCAAGACTGGCACGAGATACGGGTTCAAAACGGATAAATACTACGCAAATTTAGCAGCATGCCCACACGTTCCTGTTATTTATTTAATACGCCGTCTCTTTCCCCTCTCTTTTCTCAACGATTCACACTTTTCCCAGCATTTCTAAGCCAAGTTGCATGGCAACAGACTAGCTGTAGTTAGCAGACCCCCCTCCATCCTCCTGCCCGACTTTCCAACAGCGCAAAACTGCAACACAATTCAGGCGAAAGTGCAGGAACCGAGGGGTAAAGGAAGGGGGGTGGCATGCAAATGATCGAACCCTAAACAACACTCAAGTCTAAAGAAAACAATAGCAGGCATTGAAACTAGTGAACGCCGGCTCTGCCCTCCATCTGTGCATTCGGATCACGACTGCAATGCATTTGAACACAAATGCATGCTGGAAAAAGCATGCACGGTGTTGGAAACTTCCTGAACGCACCTCCAGGGTCAAGGTCATTTTTTTTGTGTGGATGCAATTATTTATTTATTTGCTGCTGCCGCAGGAAACATTCATCAGAGGAGGAATTCAAATCAGCTCTCGCATGCAACCCAAATCCAAACCAGGGCGTAATAAAATGTCACGTTTTATAAAACGCACACTTTAACACTACAAATCTAAGGAAGGCTGCAGGTGCGGCGTCCATATTGCACAAATTATGCATGAGCGTGTTTGTGCAGAAAACAAGCCCAATGCCGTCGTGCGGCATCTCAAAACCAAACATCTGCCACAACAATCAAACTCACATCACAACGCAAAATTCTCACAGACTGTGCATGTCACACACACACACACCTGAAGTTTGCAGGTCGTTTTCTCCTCACACACACACATGCATTGCATATTTAAAACCAAGCTTATAATTACTCAGCGGGCCGTTACACAAAACGACCCCTGGCAAAAACACAAGATTGGGTTGCATTCGACATACTTGAGCCAGAGAAATGTCCGCTTCCCAGAGACGTCGGTCCATTCTTCCCGCTGCTGACAGGAGGGGAAAACATCTACAAAACAATCATGACAAAACATTAAAAACTTTCACAACCCACCTTGAATCAAAGAACATAAAACACACACAGGTTAAAAGCATTTCAAACATGCTAATCACAGCATAATGCATTGCTTTAGATCATAAATGCATGCAATTTCATGTTATTAACCTACGTTAAACTCAAATTTGATCCGACTGCAATGTCAAAACCTAGCCTAACTGCATATAATCAAGTGTCCTGAGAGCAGAAGCTCGCCTGACTGTCACTTCAGCCTCTGTCTGTCTGAATAGAGTCGCTGCACACAGACAGCTGGAATATTTTTGGATCTGTGGCTTCATAAAAACACATTTCCTGAGTGAAAACTTCCCAAAAGCATTTCTCACAGGATGCACATTTTGCTTTGCTTCTTTTTTTTTTTTTTTTTTTACTGAACCAGATGAACCACTAGAATCTACTCTAATCTTACGTTCCCTGTCAAAAATCATTCTGATGGAATTCCTATCAGAATTTGGAAGAAATCCTAATGGGATCAATCTAGAATTCGTCAACAGAATTGCATTAGGAGTGACTCCAAATTATAATGACGAGAAATTCCATTAGAATCATTTTACGGTTCAACACAACATATATATGAATCTAGTAAAGAAAAGGGAAAAAAAGCACAAGAAAAGACTGAATAAAGTGGGATATACTACCATTGGTGTGGGGAACATTTTCAAATCGCTGTTTCGCATCTATAAGACAACAGAATTACTAATGCAACATCACATCTATCAAATCCACACAAGCTTTTGCAACTTTCTTAGATTTCAAATGCAATTTACGCGGCGCAAAAGTCATCTTACAAGACTTGTACTGAATCATTTGCGCGCACAGAAACACAATGAAATGTGACAAAACGAAACAAAGTGTGATCATTGACCTCCGGCGTTGCAGAAACGCGAAGTGACTTACCGCGCTGAAATCCAGCAGATCGCTCAGCTCTTTATCCGTCCCTAACGCGGCCATTCTCTGATGATGATGGTGATGATGATGATGGTGATGCATTTTTTAGAAATATCACATAAACCTAAAAACATGGAAACAGATCGCAATGAGAAAACACCCGATCAGGAGGAGCGTGTCTGATCTTCAGAAACACACACATACACACACGCGCGCGCGCACGCACACACACACACACGGACCCACGGAACGATCGGGTCCCAAAAAAATCCACTCCGCGTGAAAAAGATACTGTTGTTCAGTGCAACATTTTGGCACGAGGTGAAGCGGACGCGCAGGTGTCCAGTGGCGCAAACGCGAACAAAGTCTCTCCAAGTGTCCCTCTTGCTTCAACAATCCCGCTCGCGACACGCGCTCGCTAACGGAGGGAGAATGTGGATTAAATAAACACGCAGATCAGCCTGCGATGCGTTTCTCTCGGCTCCTGGAGTGTTTTATTGACAGAACGGTGAAGTAGCGTTCCTCCGGATCAGTGCGCGCTTACAGACACCTACTGCACGAGCGCTCCGAGCAGACACGGCGCGCGAGGAAAAACACAACTTTGACTGCCTCGCGCTTACAGTAGACGCTTGGTTCGAGAGACGAGAGTTTTAGGAAATGTTTCATATTTGTGCGCGCAACGCGGAGAACGAGTGACAGCTGAAATACGCGTAGAGTCAGCTTTTGGTCACTTCAGGGGTTTTTTCTGCAAGGAGAAAAAACGTTTTGAGTCACTTTTGATCTTCACATAAAATTAAGGGAAAAATAAATAGAGGGGAAAAGAAAATGGAATGACAAAAAAGATTTTTAATTACTTTTATCATCTTTCGAAATGTAAAAAAAATATACAAAAACGTTTTTCTCTCTCATATATATATATATATATATATATATATATATATATATATATATATATATATATATATATATATATATATATATATATATATATATATATATATATATGAGAGAGAAAAACGTTTTTAATCACCTTTTGTGAAGTTTGAATGATAAAAAAATAAAGAATTAAATAAATAAATAAATCAAGGGGGAAAATAAAAAGAGATGAATAGAGAAACCTTTCTGGATGTTTACATATAAAATATATATAAATAGAAAATAAATCATTCAATAAAGCGTGAAAAAAATAAAAAGAAGGGTAAAGAGTAAAATCTAATTGAACAGGGGGATAAAAACGTTTTTAATCATATTTGAGCTTTAAAATAAAAATTGTGAAAAATAAAAATCATTAAAAAAATTAATGTAATTTAATTAATTTGACCCTTAGGCTAGATGTTTAGCTTCAGGGCTCATGCATATGCACATAACTAGTAATTTGCAGGTAAAAATGGTCTTCTAAGATGATTTCAGCTGTTAGGGAACGAGGAGGCCTCGGCTGATCTTTCCTCCTCGAACTCTTCATGCAAACACAAAGCACTGCAGCACTTTCCCAAACACCTGTAGTGCTGCAACAGATTGTTTTGTTTGAGTGGAGACGAATGGAGGGGTTTCCCCCCAATGAATGTGCAAAGTCACATTGCAGATAAAACTTATGCAGTTTATGATGGACACAGGTTGACTGAAACACAAAGGATAAATGGGAGATCAGAATCTGTAGCTCACACAGTATTGTGCATCTGGGTCAACGGATCGGTTCATTTCTTCATCTCGTCCTCTGTGCGTTAAATGCATCGTTGTGCTTTCACAACAAGGGGTTAATATGGTTGCATTGGTGGAAGACACACACAGGCCTTATGAAACCCTGCAGAAGAGTCTCTTAAAGAGGTCTGATGTGTCACCGGAGTCCATTATTTCACACACCTGCACCGAAACCCACAGATCACACACACACACACACTCACACACACTCATCAGTGTGTTCAGAACACGGACCAGTGTGTTTTAAACTCCTGATGCTGTTCAGGTGGCCCAGGAAACTGATCCGTGACTCAAACAGCATCACTTCCTGTTTGAATGCAGCGCCTCCTGGTGGTTTTGCAGATTCTGAAGTTGCACTGTAGCTAAAAATGAAGCTTTTAAGTTCTAAAGTGACAAAACATGCAAAAGTGACCGTGCATATCCACAGCTAGATGTCTTTGTTGCATCTCTGATGAATAATATCGAAACGCAAAATCATCTGGTCATTTTTGTGCAGCATGATCTGAACATCATGTGACCTGAATTTGAAAAACTGTATAACAGTATAATAAACTATTTATAATAAATGGTAAACTTTATAGCAGGAGTGCAAGGGAAAAACACTCAAAAATAGTGATTGAAAAGCTAATAATGGAAAACAGGGCTGATGTATAATATATTGCAGTGGGAAAGTGTTTTAGTGGCTGATCACTAAATTGGCTATTTTCAGGTAAAGTGCATTATTAAAATGCATTAAAAAGCTATCTATTTTTGATTAATAAGATATAACAAATATATAAAATAAATATCTCTCTCTCTCTCTCTCTCTCTCTTATCCTGTAGCATTAATAACATAAGAAGAGTAGAGTATGAAGCATGAGCAGAGCCACAGGGAAGAGCAGATGTGATCCAAAGCAACGGGCTGCAGCTGTGGAAACAAAGAGCCGTGTGGAAACCGATTGGGAAACTTCACAATGATTCCTCCCCGATCATGCAAAAATACCACAATAATCAATACCGGCAAACAGAGCCGATCTGGCTTCGGTCTGGAGTTAGGAGAACTCTGGATGTAAATCAGCTCAGGGGTGCACGAGCAACAATCGATTTCTGTCAGCTCTGTGCACTCAGACACAAACCAGACCAAGTGTGTTTAAATCTGTTGCATGATGAATCCAAATCGTTACAAGCATGTAATCATGAAGAGTGAGGATAGCAATGCAGTCCCATCTCGTCTGTTACTGACATGTATTTTGGAGGAAGCCTTGTGATGCATCATGGAGTCATATTTTTGCCAAAAGTAAAATGTCTTCATGATGCAATGCTACATTTCTCCAAACCTGATGAAGAAACTAATTCATCCTCATCCTCACATTTTTAGCAAATGTCATTCTGGGTGAACTGTCTCTTTAAATCAGAGTCTGTTCCTCAAATAAAGCATGATATGAGTTCAGAACTGCTTCTTTACAGCTATACCAATTTTTTTGTAAGCCATGATGGTGAATGAACACTGGTTTTCCTTGAACTATCCCTTTAAGCAAAACCAATAAAGCAAGTTCCTCCTGAGGAGATGAAGATTAATGCATAAGTCTCTTTCTGAAG
The DNA here is from genome assembly GCF_023724105.1 of Carassius gibelio. NCBI lineage: Eukaryota > Metazoa > Chordata > Actinopteri > Cypriniformes > Cyprinidae > Carassius > Carassius gibelio. Next base: position 26,953,590 of record NC_068416.1, on the reverse strand, counting down.
CACACAATGCTAAAACATCTTAATTCGGACACAATGAGGATGCACACTAAGCCTTTAAGCCCGCGACTCTCGATGTCTGGAGACACGGCAAAGCAGATTTGAGATGTCCTTTATTATCTGCACTTGTTCAGGAGCAGATCTACATGCGATGTTGATGTGTAGCGTGAAGGTCTCTTGTGTTCGAGGGGTTAAAGCTCAGACAGCCAGCGCTGATCCGCGGCCGCAGATTTAATCAAGGATCAAATGGATCTCTTCCTCGTTAGAGTCAGGCCGGCCGGGTCTATCTGGGTCAGTGGAATTACTGAGGGAAGTGTTTGGATATCATACACGGATATTAGTGATTAGATGGGAAAGGATTGGAAACACATGATGGAGAGAAGCCAGAGAAGCACATTCAGTCTGAGCTTGGGCTATCGATGCGTTCGGCAGAAGAGTCTGGAGAGCCATGCTTGAGTTTATATTGAGATCTCTGACGTGGGATTGAAGATCTTTACTGTGTTTGAAGAGCAGAGATCAGTCTGAGACATGGTGGAGATCTCTTCTGAAACACAAAACCCATGTGAGATTTCTGAGAGGAGAAAAACTAATTAAGCAAAAGTCTCAAATTGTTGTACATTCAATTGCATTCCATTTAGGACATTTTACTACCCAACTGTAATCTTTTATATATATATATATAATACTGCTTTAATATCTTTGTTTATTTTAAAAATTATTTGAATATTAAAAAAAAAATTATATATATATATATATATATATATATATATATATATATATATATATATATGTATATATATATATATATATATATATATATTAATTTAAAAAATATATTTTTCAAATAAATAATTTACAAAAAGTATTTGTATTTCACTAAATAAACACTAAGCATTTACCAACTCCAATGCCATTTATTGCTCTAAAACATTTAGAAAATAATACTTTAAAATAAATTAGATAGACCCAGTGTTGGTCTATTTTGACAATCCTTGAAAAACATCAATATTTTTGCTCTGAAATGGCAAAAAAATTTTAAATAAAATAAATTTCAAGCAACATATTGAATCATTTAGACTGTTTGAACAGATTTGTGCAAAGTAATCAAACTATATTGGCATTTTTGCTCTAAATAAAGCAATAATATAAAATACATTTATATTGGAGCTGAGAGAGAGAGAGCTGTTCTGAAGAAAGGACATTCTGTCCCCGAAAGTCAAGTAGAAAAAAATGCAAGAAAAATGTGAGAAAAGGGAGTTTGAAGGAACAAGAAGTACATTTGGTCGAATTCCTCCGGTTTTCCAGTTTGCAGGGGAGAGAGTGAGTCGCAAGGCAGGAATGATGACATAAACACAGCCTGCAGCTTTTCCTTCACAAAACACAGTATTTGCCAAACACCTGTGGCCTCGGCCGAGGGGCAGCGAGGGCCAGCAAAACGCTCTTAATACTCTTTGATTCTCTTCATTTACAGATCAGGTTACAGAGCATTCCTCCAGACAGAATCCCCCCCTAAAAATTCCCATCCCGACCTCCCCGGATAACCGTCCCGCTCCTCCCAGAGCCCAGCTGGGGCATCTTCACATCGCAATTAAAACAATGTGTCTAACAGATTCTGTCGTTCTTCACCAGCGGTCGGCCCACCAACCTCTGCCTGAGTGTGTGTGTGTGTGTGTGTGTGTGTGTGAGGGAGTTTATCCCAGAAATGTGTTATTGGACGCTGAATGCCAAGCAGATGGTCCTGCGGTTGGTACAGGTGCCACGGGCTTCACAATCGGAAAAAAAAATCCTGTCCGAGTTCAAGTGCGGGGCACATCCACTCCTGAAAAAAACAACAAAAGAAAAACAGGTTTGTCTAAATGAAAAGGTTTGTAGAGCGAAATGAAACCATGCCTCATTTAAGACTCCAAGGCCAGAGTTGAAAGCTGCTTACTAAAGTATTTCATAAGCTATAGAGTAAGCTGACATATCAACACTACACTGGCCTATTTTACTGAGCACGTGCATTATAATGCATGTAATACAACAACGACTTCATAAATACATCCTAATGGCCTGTTAATCTCTGCAAGGTTTTGACATTAAGGTTTATTTTTAGATAAATCTGTCGTTCAAAACTTTGGGGTCAGCAAAGATGCCTTAAACAGATGAAAAGTGCCATTTATAATCTTGCAAAAATCTAATAAATGCTGTTTTTAATATTAATAATCATCAACTTTTTTTAAATGCATCTCATTATTTCTGCTCTGAAATAATCAACTCCAATGCCATTTATTGCTCTAAAACATTTAGAAAATAATACTTTAAAATAAATTAGATAAACCCAGTGTTACTCTATTTCGACAATCCTTGAAAAACATCAATATTTTTGCTCTGAAATGGGAAAAAAATTAAAATAAAATACATTTCAAGCAACATATTGAATCATTTAGACTGTTTGAACAGATTCATGTAAAGTAATCAAACTATATTGGTATTTTTGCTCTAAATAAATAATACAAATATAACAAATAATATTAAAAATGCATAATAATCAATCCACACACGTGGAAAAATTAAACCTAGTTTTAAAGAGCAGGTCATATGGGTTTTTGAAGAATATCTGTTTTGCAGTTTGCAACAAAGATATCCTAAAAATGTAAACAGTCTGCAAAGTTGTTTATCAAAAAATTCATGATAAATAAAGATATTGACTTTCAAAAGATAGAGCCGACTCTAAACTGCCTTAATTAAAGTTTTCCTAATGAATGTTGTTCAGTTGCTTTGACGCAATCTTTTTTTGTTTAAGGCGCTATATAAATAAAGGTGACTTGACTTTAAAGGGGTCATCGGAGGCTAAATTCACTTGTTTGAACCCATAATGATAGAAATTGTCCCAGTGGTTTTTTTTAATCCCTATAAATAATATCCCCTCTCATTAGCATTTAAAGAGAAATGCACCAAAACAGGTCGCTGAGAACAGAGCTGAGAAATTTTAACCAAAGCATGTTATAGACTTTTCATTAACACCCTAAATACCCCTAATAAATAAAATAAATGGGCATGTGATGACCCCTTTAACGAGTCGTCATATTTTCGATTGTTCTGTCTGTTACCGATATACGTCACTGGATAATACATTTGCATAATCCCCAGGAAATACAAACACTCTGCCCCGCCCACAAACACTTACATCATGTCAAGAAGACACTGTGTTCTGCGATGTGAAAGCAAGTTTGTTTGGTCATCAATGCTGAAAGATCATGATGTGAAGAATCGGTTGTTAAAATAATTTTTTTTCCATGAAAATATACAATACAGCACTAAATTATTATTTTGTATAAAGGTGGTGCTAGCTAACTTGCATAAGTTCTCCTCTCTGAACCAATCACGACAGACTTGGCCAGCTGACCAATCAGAGCACAGTAGGTTTACAGAAGGGAGGGGTCTAAAGACCTTAAACTCAGAATTGCTTCGAACGAATCGTTTAGAAATTATTGACAAATGACTCTAATATTAAATCTGATAATTATTGTTTTTTTTTTTTTCCTGATGCATTTAAACCTGTTGTAGGCAACTTTGACACAATATTAATATTTAAAAGACCTGCTCTTTAATGATTTTTTTTAAATCATAATGTTGCTCAACTCGTCTCCAATCAATATTTTTGTTTGCAACACCTTTTTATTTTATTTTTCTGTCAGATGAGCCAATCGTTGCCAATTAGAATGAAAATGTTTAATAACTACAGCACGGTAAAAACAGCTAAAATAAGACATGTTTCCCATTCTCTTTCGACTAAATGAACACACACACACACAAATAATGTTTAATTTTTAACTAAATCCACATATATAAACAGCAACATTTTGCACATGAATCATTGAATCAATTCTGAGCCGATTATTGTAAACGAATCAAAACTCGCCAACCAGTTTTTGCTCTAAAGCAGAGATGCAGTTTAATAAATAACACATTTAGGACAAATAATAAAATGCATTAAAAATACATTACATGTTGCTCGATTTTTGTATACATATATATATATCGGCAGCAACATCATCACAAATATACAGTGCATGTTCGATAGATTGGCCAGCTGTAATCCGCGCGCGGGTCACACGTCAATCACGATTATCGGGCGTCTGACAGGTTCTCCTCTCGGGGACATTTGCATCTCACAGGCCTAAAGCTGCTCATAAAGTGCATGTTGAAAGCGGGAGCATCGTGGGGCGGCTGTTGAAAGGCGGGTTTGATTCAGGAAAAGTGCAGGCTCAGCAGATAGGCCTCTTTTTGAAATAATCTTCCTTTTGGAAGAGCGGCAGAGAGCGGCGCACTCCTCTGCCCGCAGAAATGAAGGGCCTCAAAGCTGGCTGTGCCACCGCACCGTGTATAAAAAGAGCGGAGCAGATAAAAACTGCTCTCCGTGCCGTGGTTAGGAGTCTGGCAGCCATTCGCCGCGCTTCAGATGAAGGTCTATTTACTCTGGAGGCAGAAGAAAGAGGAGAGGGCATCAGAAATGAGGTGCTGGGGTTAAAGCCGCTGAAGACATTTGCAGGATGTTGGTTAATCCGTGAAGATCCTCAGTGCCACCTACACATTATCCAACTTCTGCGCACTTCTCAAACCAGCAGAGCAAAACAAGACTTTACTGTACAGTACAGACATGACTGTGTTTATGTAGGAGCTCAGGCCGGAAACACATTTACTTTCTTCATTTGCTTTCTTAGTCTTATTGAGAACTGTGCATATTGTAAAAAAATACACTTTTTAATCTTCCATCAACATGTTTTATTTATGTTTTATTTGTGCACATTATCCCTGAAAAATTAAATGTACATTCTCTTCCAGAATACAAGTCGATTTTGTTTTGCACGTTATTCCAAAAATAAAAATGTTTTTTTTTTTTCTGATTATTTTCTGATATTTTTTTATTTAATTTTGAGAACAGTATTATTTTAGTATCATCAAGATATTATGTCATTTTAAATAGTTTTTATTTCATATTTTTATTTTAGTTAAAGTTTTTGTAATTTTGCCGTTTGTTTTTTTATTTTTTATTATTTTCGTTTTTCAATTTTTTTACATGACTTTTTGACATTTTTAATTCAGTTTTAGTTTATTTTAGTATATCAAGTTGGCAACAGTTAAAATAAAATATTTTTTTATTGTTTTGTTTTTTTATATAGTTATTTATTTTTAGCGTATTTCAAGAAACAAGAGTTTTTGATGATTTGGGTAACTCTAATGACCCTGTCTCGTCCAGTCTGAGCAGAGTCTGTGGTCTCTGAGACTCCAGAGGAGACGTGATGATCTCACTGAGGTCTCTCTGACCTCTGACCTCTGGAGTTTCTCTTGGGGCGTCTGCGCTATGGTCCACTGACCCCTGAAGGACGTCCTGCGTCCAGGACCCCTCCTGCCCATCTCTGCCCAAAGCGGCAGGAATTATCAAGCCTAACGAAGCGTTCGCCCGCTCTGACTGATAAATATTTATTTGGAGAAGCCAAATGAATGTGAATGTATGCGGGAAGGTGCGGCCAGCCTCATTGAACTGCTCTGGCATGTCCAAAGCCCATAATAATCATAATAATGACAATAATCTCACGTCACCATGGACACAGCAACCTGCCATTCCCAGCAGCCCAGCCTCACAACACACACACACACACACACACACACACACACTCTCTTTCTCTCTCACACACACTCACTGAGGAAACGACATTCTACCAATCATCTGTTTACCATCAATAATTACTAACAAAAGTGTGTTCAGTTGAAAAGACTGTCAGTTCTCTTTGTGGTAAGCTACACTAATTTTTTTTAATTTCTTTTACAGCAGTGCTTTAAGTGGCCCAAAAGAGGTGCCGGTACTCTATTATAGCCACACACAAAAAATCTTTTTATTTATTATTATTTTTTTATATATTTTTTTCCCCTGAGGTAACAAAAACTATATTAAAGGGCTTTTATATACAGCAGTTAATAGGCAACCTTAATAATAAATCCTTTTATTAGTTTGTGGATTTACTTGAGCTAGAAATAACTACTGAACATAAATAAAATGTGCAAAAGGATTTTGAAAAAATACCCTTAGAAAGAACTACTGCATTACTGCATTCAAACTTCCAAACTGACTCAAATGATTCGCGAACCAGCTCCGAACTCCCGAACTGACTCGAATGAATCACGCTCCGAACTCCCGAACTGATTCAAATAATTCGCGTTCCCCAAACTGACTCAAATGATTCGCGAACCAGCTTTGAACTCCCGAACTGATTCAAATGATTCGCGATCCCAAAACTGACTCAAATGATTCGCGAACCCGCTACGAACTCCCGAACTGATTCAAATGATTCGCGTTCCCCAAACTGACTCAAATGATTCGCGAATCCGCTTTGAACTCCCGAACTGACTCAAATTATTCGCAAACCCGCTACGAACTCCCGAACTCAAATGATTCGCGACCCTATACGAACTCTCAAATTGATTCAAATGATCCGCGAAGCCGCTCCGAACTCCCAAACTGACTCAAATGATTCGCGATCCCGCTCCGAACTCCTAAAATGACTCAAATGATTCGCAAACTCGCACCGAACTCTCGAATTGATTAAAATGATCCGCGAAGCAGCACCAAACTCCCGAACTGACTCAAATGATTCGCGAACCCGCTCCGATTTCTCGAACTGATTCAAATGATCCGCGAAGCTGCTCCCAACTCCCGAACTGACTCAAATGATTCGCGATTCCGCTCCGAACTTCCAAACTGGTTCAAATGATTCACGCTCCATACTCCGAACTAGGAAGAATTAGGAAGCGTGCATTGTGAAGGGCGCTCTGAAAAGCAGCAGTGAAGGCAAAGGATTAAAACCTCTATTAAAACAGATGTCCAAATGAACGTACTGGTACGCTAAAAGCATGTTCTGGGCCACAGAGAGGTGGCAGTACGCTCAAGAGCTGTATTTGGAAGTGGAGGTACTGAGGTACCAGCCCACTTAAAGCACTGTTTTACAGTAAAAAAAAAAAAAAGAAAAAATGCTATAGTAAAAAAATAATGAACTTTATGTAAGTTTACCATAAAATATGGTAAAATTCAGGTTTGTTTGTTACGTAAAAAAATAAACAATAATAATTACTATATAATCGACAGTTTATGGAGAATTGGAAAATTGTACAAAGAGGAAAATTGTACAAAGGACATTTCCAGAATTCCCAGTGTGACTCATTGCAAATGATTATTTTTTATTTACATATTTTATTTTGTTGTTGTTATTTTTGCTATTAGTAATGTAAATGCCGCAGCTGCTGATTTTACTGTAAATATCAAGGATTTTCTTACAGTGCTGCTGCCAGTTTTAATTGATATAAATGAATAAAGAATAAAATCTGAATTGCAAGGTATGAATTTATAAAAGTGAGTTAAAAGCAGAATTGCAAGAAAAATTTAATAATATTTCTGAGACAAGTTCAAAATCTAGAAGAAAAAAAGTCAATTGCGAGAACGGAAAAATTGTGAGGAAAAATACCAACTCTGAATTCAGAAAAGAATCAGAACTACGAGATACAAACGCAATTGCAATAAAGTTAGAATTGCAAAATTAATGCAGAATTAATAGAAAGTCAGATTTGAAAGATAAACACAATTGCGAGAGAAACTCCAAATTGCAAGATAAAAGTGAAATATCAATTCAGAGGGAAAAAGTCATCATATCTTGTGATTCTGGGAAAAAGGTTGGAAATGTGAGATAAAAGTGACAACTGTGTCTTGTTTTATTATTTTATTGTGTGGTTGAAACAGACTTCTGTAGTCCTCTGATGAATTTAACCGGAGCGTGGGACAGGAGAGATGATCTGAACACTGAAGCTGCAGATGAATGCATGTGTTTGTCCATCAGTTCCTCAAGCTTGGACTTGACAGCTGGGACCAATTTCTGCCCTGAAGCCCCCTGCGCTCAACCCTAAACCCCTGATCTGACCACGCAGAGAGCAGCGCTTCCAATTATATCTCCATCCGCAGCACACACACACACACACACAGGTGCAGGAATGTGCAGCATACACACACATGCAATTACTTCCTCTTACAGCCGTCACATCTGTGGAAAAATGGCACATGAAACCGGGAATGTGTTTTACTGCGGCGGAGCTGATGCAGGTGTGAGAGAATGACAGACTACAGTCACTACAGCACAGCCACCGTCACACATCCCAACAGAGACCTCACGATCCAGTGCAGGGACCCCAGGCAGATTTACAGATATTACAGATATATAGAAACACTTTGGTGACTAGCTGAAATAAAATAAGTAAAAAAATTATATGCAATCTATTACACTATATGTCTATAAAGATTCTGTTATTATTTTTTGTTTGTTTGTTTGTTTCTGTGTTTGTTATTTCAGTACATCAAGTTCAACTTAATTAAAATGAGAAATATTTCTTGGGTAACTTGCTTAAAGTAAATATTTTTTATGTTATTTTATTATGATTTTTTTTTGTTAATAATGGTGGAAATACAGAAGTTAACTATATATATATATATATATATATATATATATATATATATATATATATATATATATTTAATAAAAAAAATAGATTTTTTTCTTTATGATAAATATTAAAATGCGAAATATTTTTTCAACTTACTGAAATAAAACAAGTATTTTATGTTATTTTATATATATATATATATATATATATATATATATATATATATATATATATTAAATACAACATTTCTAAAACCTAAATAAAATGTAATAAAAAATAAGAAAAAAATGAAGTAAAAAAAAAAAAAAAAAAAAAAATATATATATATATATATATATATGTATATGTATATATATATGTTATATATTTTTATGTTATTTTATTTTATTTATATAATATAAAATGTATTTATATATTTTATATATATATATATATACACATACATACATACATACATACATACATACACTAATACTTTAAAATTAAAAGAGAAAATCTAATAAAAATGGCTAGGAAATATAAATACTAATCTGGAAACACATGTGTTTTGTCAGATCAAACAGTGCTCACGTCTAGTTTCATGAGTGTAGTTTCTGTGCCTCATTGTTTCCCGAGTGAATCTTACAGATGTTTGATCGATTAGTGACTCAACAGAAGCAAAGACTCTAAACCGAGCCGAGCGACAGCAGACTTTACTGATCTGTGAAACCGAAGCATAAATGAAGATTTATTAGGGATTGTTTTACTATAACAAACCTTGAACGCTGCATTATGAATTAACTGTGAAGAAGAAAGACTCTGGATGTGATGCTTTGATTAATTTCCTTCTTACTTATTTTGTTTCTTATTTAACCCTAAAGCCTTTCCTGAGTCAAATCTTTCCTGATTTCCATCAAGTAAAGGTCAGAATAAGGTCAGTAATATCTCCAGATGAACTCTTACTGGACTGAAGCAGCTCAGCTTCACTTGATTCTCCATCAATCATGTTTTAGTCTCAAATCTGATCCTCGGGATCTTTAGAGGAGCGTTTGTTTCCAGAAGCTTTACTTTCACTGTTCCTCAGCGGATCAGAACATCTCACATCTTCTGAGGAGCCTTGATTTCTTCAGCTCTCAATCACTGTGTTATATGTGCGGATCATTTACATCTCATCTCATTATTAGAGATACAGAGTGATGACTGATACTCAGTTTGTGTCAGTATCTGCTGTATTTGGGGATGTTTGGTGTCAGTTCTGAGCCCAGCGGGACACTAATGACTTACACTCTCCTCTGCGTTCAGACGCTCCTGAGTCGAGCTGATTGTTTGGCTTCGAGGAGAGAAAACAGCAAGAGCAACACTGAAGCTGAAGGTCACAGGAAAAAAAGAGAGGGACTCTGACTGTGAAAACAGCCACAGTAAATCAAATGGCATGTCCAAATATTTAGGGGCCGCAGAGCGACAGTGGGGCCCTTCAGAAAAACACAGCAGTTCAGAAACGCAAGAATCTGGCTGTTATTACAAATGCATATTATGATTTGACACTATAAAGTCATTGGGCTTCATTCAGGGAAGACGAGCTGAATACATTTCAGCATAAATTGCCTATAACTTTTAAATCAGTTAAATCAAATGACTGAAATAAATGCACCTAAATGCATCTAATATCCTGAAATAACAATAATAATAAATTAAATAAAAATGTAATAAAAAATAACTTAATAAAATAAATGAAACAAAAATAGCAACAAAGAACAGTGTCAAAACATCTTCAAAATATTATGAAATAAATGCACTAAAACGTAAATGCACCTAATAAACTGAAATAATAATAATAATAATAATAATAATAATAATAATAATAATAATAATAATAATGGAAATAAAAGAAAAATAAATATTAAAAGAAAATATTGAAAATAAATAATAAATAAATAAAATTAAACAAATGGAAAATATAAATATTATGAAATAAATGCACCTAAATAAACTTAAATGAACCTAATAAACTGAAATAATAATAATGATGATAATAATATAAATGGAAATAAAAAAAATATTAAAAGAAAACATTCTGAAATAAATGCACTTAAATGCATAAACAGAAATTATCAAACAAAATAAAAATTAAACAAACAATAAAAATAAGTATTAAAATAAGATCGGAAAAAAAATACAAAGGAAACAGACATGAAATAAAAATATATCAAACAAAATAATAACAGGAAATAAAATATCAATACTTTAAATACATTTTCAAAAGTGCAAAGTTAAACATAAATTAGCATGCTTTGTTTTTCATATGCAATCAATAAACATTTTAGTTTTTGTTTGCATTCCTTTTGCTTTGAGTGTTTAGCATGAAAAGTGTTTGTTAAAAAAATTTTAAAAGTAATTATTCAAACGTAAACACTGGTAAATTTCATTTGTAAAAATATTTCAATTAGCATTTGTTTTCTTTGTTCGTTTGTCATATGCAATCAATAAACATCAATGTTTCAGATTTTTTGTTTATATTCCTCGTGCTTTGAGCTCTAACCATGAAAAGTGTTTGCTAAATACTTTGTTTTTAACACAATTCTTATCAAATTGTAAAAACAAATTGAAAAAACTGACAATTTAAATTTTTTTAAATATCATTTTAATTAGCAAGTGTTTTCTGTGTTTGTTTGTCACGTGCAATCAGTAAACATGAGTGTGTTCAGATGCATTACTGGTGCTCTGAGCTTTGAGCATGAAAAGCGTTTGGTAAATAAAGTTTGTAAAATAATTCTTTTTATCAAGGCAGATCAAAGCGTTTTTAAAGATGACTCTTTCCAGGAGACCCCCAGCTGCTGCAGTCCTCCCCATGATTCACTGCTCCAGACATCAAACCCAGTGAGTCAGTTCCCTTCCACTATTCCCAGGAATAAAACTCTCTGTAAATCACAGGAGGATCAAAAGCAGAAGTTTGCACGTCAATCACACAGGTGCAAACAGGACTCACATTCTCTCTTTCTCGTGCATGTTGTTCTGCATGAAGTGTGTGTGTTGCTTGTGCGTTTGAGTAAGTGTTGGGAGCGTCAGAGGCTCCACACACACTGTAACCTGCTGCAGAGTCACATCTGTTTCGTTTAAAGACCCTTTTTTCTCTTCACGTCCAGAAAGCATTCGGCACTTTGCGGAGAATGAATGCAGCTGTAGGGGAAATACCAAAGCTCTCGTAAACGTTATTAAAACCATTAGCTTCTCTCTTCAAACACACACACACACACACACATACACACGCTGGACTGCTCTAAAATAGCGTTAATCAAAAGAGGATGTTGGTTTTGAACTAATAATCCAAAAGGTTAATTGAAAGCATCGTGAGCATGTTTCATTTCTCTGGTGTTAAAATGCAGACAATGGAAGGGGATTCCTGGACATGTGCTCGGATGCATCGAGCAAGACAGACTTAACAAACGAGTGCAAACGATCTGCCGTGTGTAAATAACAGAGGTTTGGACCGCGATCGCTCCAGAACCGACGGCTCTCGCGACAGGCTGCCAGAGATTCAGGAGTGTGTTTGATTTGGAGCAGAACGCTGCCGGCGGAAAACACAGTTTTCATTCAGACTACTGGATAAAATAAAATAAAATAAAATAAAATAAAAGTAAATTAATAATGAATGTAATTTAATAAAATAAATATTAATAGTAATAAATAAAATATCTAATTATCTGTGAATAAATATCTTAAATATTACATTTCAAAAATATATTTCTTCAAAGTAAAAAAATCCACCATTGTTAGCTTTAAGAGTTTAAAAAGGCTTCAAAAGTAGAATATAATCATATAATCATGAAAGAATATTTCATAAGTAAATAAAAAACTTTAAAAGAAAAAAGAAACTCCCAGAAGCACTTTTATAAAAAAAAAAAAAAATACAACAAAATAAATAAAATAAATCTAAAATGTGCAATAAAGATAAAATATAAAATAGTAAAATAAATGAAACAGAAATAAAATAAAAAACATAACATAATATATATATATCAAAAATATATTTTAGTTTATTTCATCATTCAACATTTCAACATTTTAGAGGCTTTCACATAAGGTAAAATCAAAAAATGTATGTCTTTATAAGAGTGAAATATATATATATATATATATATATATATATATATATATATATATATATATATATATATATATGTATAATTATTCTATTTTTTTTTTTTTTATTAAAATGTTTAATATTGGATAAAAAAATAAAATAAAATAAAATGTGGTTAAACATCCCAGAACCTGCTCCGGCCCGAAAGATGTTGTCTGTCTGACTCTCTCTCTTTCTCTTTCTCAATCTTAGTCTCTCTCTCCTTTTTTTCTTTCTCAGTCTTAGTCTCTCTCTCTCTCTCTCTCTCTCTCTCTCTCTCTCTCTCTCTTTCTCGCTCTCAGTGTTGGAAACACAGTAAAGCAGGCCAAAGTTCAATAGGGTTGCTAAGCAACAGGCTTGTCAGTGCCTGGAGCTGATTGTCATGGCCTGCAGTGATGCCTCTCTGTGCCAGCAAATGCCAGCCAATGCCAAGCGCGTCACCGGGACATTGGCACAGTTTCGCTGGAGTTAGTGGAGACGCTGCTCCTCTGCTGGGACCCGGGGAGGAAACACTAATGTGAGAGAGACACACATCCCTCCACATTCACATCTGTCCCGCTTCACAGGCAGAGGACCAGACTCACACCAGCTTCCACATACTGTACAACTGGGGTGGCCCTAAACAAAATAAAGCATAGCGACAAAACTATAACCAGTGTGAGAATTTTGCCTCCTATAATAAATAAAAAAGAAAGAAAAAGTCTCAAGGTTCCGCATGTAACCATGGTTCCTCGAGGGAACGAGACGCTACGTTGGAAACGCAATGGGGAATGCACTTAGTGTGAGCGACACTGAATATCATGTGTAATCTGTAGTAACTGGCATATCTAGGCCATAAAATCTTGCAAATGTGGAGGGCGTGGACCACCCCGCAGTATTGCAGATGTCCAGCATGGACACACCTGCTAGGAAGGCCTTGGAGGCTGCCATACCCCGAGTAGAGTGAGCCTTGGCTCCCAACAGCGGGGGAAGACCAGAGGACTCATAGGTGGCATTGACAGCCTCGACTACCCAACGACTGAGAGTCTGCTTAGATGCAAGAAAGCCCCTTTTGAGGGGACCATAGCACACTAGCAATTGGACCGATTTTCTCCACAGGGCAGCTCTGTGGACATATATGTCCAGCGCTCGAATGGGACACATAGAATATAGCTTCTCTTGATAGGGCTCCTGAAAGGGAGGAGGGTAGAAGGCCTGCAGCACTATAGGTTATAGCATGACAAACTTTAGGAACATAACCCGCTCAAGGGTATATGAACGCTTTGGCCATGCCGGGCGCAAAGTCGAGATAAGCAGGGGCCACTGAGAGGGCCTGAGGATCTCCAACTCTCCTCAGAGAGATGATAGCCAACAGAAATTTAGTTTAAGGGTCAGATGTCTGTCTGATATATCTTGTATAGGCTCAAATGGAGCTTTACAAAGAGCCTCTAACACCACAACCAAGTCCCAGGAGGGAATACGGGACCGTACTGGAGGCCTCAGCACACCGCGGAGGAAACGTGTAACTAGGGGGTGACTTCCCAAAGACTGACCATTGAGAGGAACATGGTAGGCTGCAATTGCCGCCACGTAAACCTTCAGTGTGGAGTGGGTCAACCCTGCAGTGAACCTGGCTTGCAGAAACTCCAGAACTGTACCCAAATGGGCAGTTAGCTGGGTCAAGCAAAGAGGTCCATTTGAGGTCCAATTTCGCAAAGAGGTCCATTTGAACCTTGCCAAAAATTCTCCATATCTGCTTCACCACCTCGGGGTGAAGCTTCCATTGCCCGGGCCTTGGCCCCTTCCTCGACAGTATGTTTCCCAGGAATATACACTGCTCTGAGTGAGAAGAGTTTGCCCCGGGGCCACAGAAGGATCTGGTGCACTAGCTTGTACAAGGGGCCGAACACAGACCTCCCTGGTGGTTGATATAAGAGACCACCAATGTGTTGTCAGTGCAATCCCTTGGTCTTGAGCCACCACTGTATGGGTCGCATGTACAGCAGGCCAAGAGGTATCACGTTGGACGCAGCTGCCATCAGACCCAAAAATCATTGAAATTGTTTGACAGTGAGTGACTGGTTTCTTTGACTGACATGAGACATGACTGACATGACACAATACGCCTAGACAGGTGTTTCTCTGAACTGGAGAAATTACACTCTTCTTGCCGTTCAGTCTCAAACCCAGCTCCCCCATGTGTGCAAGAACGACATCTAGATGTCGAACCTTCCTGATGTGTGTAAGGATGGAGATGTGGAAGTATGCATCTTTGAGATCTATGGTGACAAACCAGTCCTCGGATCTGATTTGAGCTACAACATGCATGATTGTGATCATTTTTAACTTTCGATTTAAAACACGAAGATCTATGATCGGACGCAACCCCCCATCCTTCTTCAGAACTGTGAAATACCGGCTTTTAAACCCGTTTTTGAGACACCCGAAGGGGTGGCAAGCCCCTCAGCTCTGCTACGCACGCAGACGGAAAAAACTGAGAGCGGCGCTCGCTGGAAGCCGCTGCACCCTGGAACTCTGGCAGGGTTGGCAGACTGACATCCCGAGGGCACTGAGGCGAGACAGGTACCGTGTAATGTGGTGTACCCCGCTCTACCCCAGCAGGGACTGCCCTTTGAAGCCCTGTACCCCTGGCGTAAGGACTTCTTGACCCATTACTTCTTAGCTTCGATCACTACTCTAAGATCTTGTTTGGGCTTAGAAGTCCCTGACACGAGAGGCGACGCTCTGTTTTTGAGCCTCTCTATATGAGGAGCTGGCATGCGGCTGGGGCATCTCCCACCCAGATGCCCCAAGAGAGTGACAAGAGAGGAGCTTATGGAACGCTGCCTCTTTTTTTCGTGCCTCCTGAAACCTTTTGACAACTTAGTTGACAGCTTCGCCGAACAGGCCAGAAGGCTGGAGCGGGGCGTCCATAAGGCAGACCCTGTCCTTCTCCTTCATTTCGGACAGGGTCAACTATAAATGTCTCTCCGTGGACACCATAGCTGCCATAAACTGCCCAATCGCTCGGGCGGTCTTCTCGTTGGCGCGAAGGGAGATATCAGTGGTCCGTCTTATCTTCGGACTTGATCTCCTCTCCCTCATCTAGCTCTTTCAGCAGGTTGGCTTGGTACGCCTGTAACACCACCATGGTGTGCAGACATACACCAGTCTGACCTGCTGCCACATATCCTTTGCCCACCATAGTTGAAGTTGTTCTTAACAGCTTGGAGGGCAACGCGGGGCCTTCAGAGATGATGCAGCCCATTGCGGACACAATCGTTCACGATGTGGATAGTCGGCCCCCTCGAGAGCCGACTCAGTGTGCTTCGACCCCAGGCAGACCACGCACAGACAGTGTGTATCCCCACTCGTTATATATCACGGGCAGGGAGGAACACACAGCCTGAAACGCGATCTGGATTCTTCTTTTAAATGCTTGGATTTCTCTTGCTCTTAGACATGTTTTGGAGCTCTAAAGAGACAGACAACAGTAAATAAGACTCACAAGACAAAATGAGGACATTCACACACACTGCGCAGCATGTGCTTTTATAGCTTCCTGGTTGCTTATGTCACCCCGCCCGTGACATCGCGCTCTTCTATTGGACAGATTACACATGATATTCAGAGTTGCTCACAATAAGCGCGTTTCCCATAGTGTTTCCAAAGCAGCTCGCGTTCCTGAAGAGGTACTATAAAGATATATTTACAAACATTTAAATCAGGATAATTTTTTTAGAACCCCAAATCTATAATTACCAGTTAAATAAATTTCCTTTTGCCACCTTAAACTAATTTGCATTATATATTAGTTTAAGGTGGCAAAAAAAAATTAAGGGAAAATTATTTTAATTAAAATAAAGACACTTCAAGAAAAAGCCATTTTTGTTACTTTACTGTTTTAAATTATGGGGGGAAAATAACCTTTTGTAATTTTATTTTAATAAGAATTACTATAGAAACAAACAAAATAAACTATTAATAATAATAATAAAAATAACTATATGGAAATATTAAAAACAGACATAGAAATGTTAAAAATACAGAAAGAAAATATTAAAACTTTAACCAAAATTAAAGTGACAACATAAAACAAAAATAAAATCTAATTAGAATATTAACCAAAATTGGGATAAGATCTTAACTACAAAATAATTCCAAATCTATAACCCATGAAATAAATATTTGTTGTTACTTTAAAACAAACATTAACTGAAATAAAATACTTAAAATATTTACAAAAAGAGTTAGTTACAAACTAGTTACTGTGGACTTTACATTTCAATTCATAAAATTATGAATGGATGGAAAAAAAAACATAAAAACAGAGTGCTCAAGAGCAAACAAGCCAGATTTCAAATTACTTACATCCGACTGAATCATTGAAATCAATGACAACAGACACTCCGTCTCTCTGTTTGCTGCACTTTCTTTTCAACTTTTTATTCATCTGTGAGTCCTGAAAAATAAATATTCCACAGAAATATTGTGCAGCACTACTGTATTTAACATTAACTTTTTTTTGACACACTAAATTTTAAATAATACTTAATATTTAATGTTTATGACATTTCAACAAAAGTTTAGTCATTACTGTTGTTGGATGAAATGAATATAAACTCAGTTCAGCTCAATGTTCTCTTGGGTTTAACTCTCAGCCAAACCACATCTCACATCAAGACAGCTTCAAAACTAGTCGCCGTGGTCCAAGAAGCTGCTGGAACCGACTGAACCAATTAGAGGCCTTCTCTCGTCTGCATCATCAGTTCCCATGGCAATAGAGTTCCACATGATGATGAAGACTTAGCAAACAATCATCAAAGCCTTCATCGGAGTCTTCAAACTCTGGGAATACTGTGAAAAATCTGAGTTGTTAGAGACGGCAAAGTGGAAAAAGTTCATGGAAAACACAGAGTTTAATACAGAAGTCCAGTTATTCACATTCTCCAAACACTCACTCCAGCTTGGGATGATAATATACAGCTTTTGCATGATTCTGTTTTGATCTATTATTTGATCTTTCCACACACACACCTATTCTTCCAGGACATACTTTGTGGATCATCAGATTTTTGGCAGTGTGAAAGGTCACTGCAAATGACCAGAGGAACCCGTGGAAATCCAGACATAAACACACACAAACACTGATCACACACACACACACACACTCACTCTAAACCAAAGGCTTGTGTTTACATTCCAGTGTTCGTTTACTGTGTTGTGTGAGTGTTTCATGCAGGTGGACATCTGAATTTATAAGAGCATTTATTTTAGAACATGTCAGGTCAGCCGCCCTCTCTAACACACACACACACACACACACACACACACACACACATGTTTGTTTTTGTGTAAAGTGTGTTCATCCCATAGGTGTAATGGTTTTTATTCTGTACAAACTGTATATTCTATGGCCCTTCACCAACCCTACACCTAACCCTAACCCTCACAGGAAACTTTGTGCATTTTTACTTTCTCAAAAAAACTCATTCTGTATGATTTATAAGTGTTTTGAAAAATGGGGACATGGGTTATGTCCTCATAAGTCACCCTCTCCTTGTAATACCTGTGTCATACCCATGTCATTATACACACACACACACACACACACACACAGACTCATACAGACACATAAACTCACACTCTCTCATAGACACAAACACACACTCATACACACTCTCACACTCATACAGACACTCACTCACACACACACACACACACAAACACACACTCATACACACTCTCACACTCGTACAGACACAAACACACACTCACACACACACACTAACACACACACTCATACACACTCTCACACTTATACAGACACAAACACACACTCACACACACACACTAACACACACACTCATACACACTCTCACACTTATACAGACACAAACACACACTCACACACAAACACACACTCATACACACTCTCACACTCGTACAGACACAAACACACACACACACTCACACACAAACACACACACACACACAGACTCATACAGACACCTAAACACACACAGTCACCTAAACACACACTCACAGTCCAAAATTTGAAATTAACACACACCAAGCACCAAATGAGAATAAAAATAGCGCTGGCAAGTATACTATAGCTAGGCAAATGAGTCGATCATTTACAAATATTAATCAGTTAATGATTCCAAATTGCTCTGTGAGTGTCTTCTGATTGGTTATTCAGGGTCAGATGTTACTAGGGTGTCCTGAGTGGTTACTAGGGCGTTGCTAGGCAGTGGATAAAGTACTCTGAATCACTTTTTGTAGAAGTAAAGGTGTTTTGTCTGGTTTCCAGGTAGTTCCTGGACAGAAACACGGACAGATAGATCTGCCTTTGACAGGTGTGGAACAAAGACTCTCTCTACACACACACACACACACTCACAAACACACACTCACACACATACAGTTTGGCTACACCTGTGACCACCATCAGACCTGACCAGATGCTGACCCCAGCTGACCTCTCGGGCCCCGGTAGGGATGTTTGTGTGTGTGTGTGTGTGTGTGTGTGTGTTTTAGTAGGGCCTGCTACCCAGATGGGTACAGTACACCACCCTGAAATACATCACTCTCTCTCACACACACACACACACACACAGAGAGAGAGAGAGAGAGACATCAAAACACACAAGTCTCCCACATTCTCTTGCTTTCAAGTCCAGCAGCTCAGATGGGTTTTGGGAGCAGGAGGTGGAGGATTGTGCTGTGTGTGTGTGTGTGTGTGTGTGTGTGTGTGTGTGTGTGTGTGTGTGTGTGTGTGTGTGTGTGTGTGTGTGTGTGTGTGTGTGTGTGTGTGTGTGTGTGTGTGTGTGTGTGTGTGTGCATTAGTTGTGTTTAGTAGCGGTAACTTTCCTCTGTTTATCTGACATTCCCACAAGTCACCTGCACACAGTCTCTCTATGATGATTTTAAACATTTATAAACAGTCACTGGTTATCTAAATTATTCAAGTTCACATGTGACGTTTCGGTAAATAATCTCCTGTTTAACATGTTTGGAATTAAATGCAAATTCAGAAAACTAATACTATTTTGTCTTGGACATGAATATGCTAATGGTGCAAGAGTAAGTTCATTTATTATCATGGTACTTCCACAGTATTTAGTACTTTGAGCATGTACCGTGATATTCTCTGAAACTATCTTACACAAAAGTACCATGGTAAAATGACTATCAAATGGTTAAAAAATATTTAATTATTATTTGTACACTGACATAAAAACATTCATTATCATGTAAAAAAAGTGCAATTTATATATTTTACCAAAATACCATGATACTTTGACTGATACAAGTAAATAAATGTTAAGAAAAGCAAAATGGAATATGTTATAGTCAAATACTCATCTTGAAAAGAATTTGTATTTTCAGGTAGGCAAATTTTTTTTAATGATTTTTTGTTTGTTTGTATTAATAATTCCATTAAATTTGTGTTATGTTGTAAACATATATTAAGAATTTAATGAACATTTTATTAGCAACACCTGATTTATTTAACTGTCAAATACTGAAAGAAATTGTATTTTCATGTAGAAAACTATATAAAATATTAAATATATATATATATATATATATATATATATATATATATATATATATATATATATATATATATATATATATTATTTATTAATTTTTTTATTAATTTATAATTTTTGTATGAATTGTTTTTGTATATGTTTTGTATATTTTTAATAATCATTTTGCATTTATTTTACATTTATTTTTGAATAAATATATATAAAATACACTTTTAGAAAAGCAAGAATAGCTTGTTTACATTGCTGTATTTAACAGTCAAAAGAATTGTGGGGAAAAGAAAAAAGAACAAATTATAAATATTTTATATTACAAATATATTTGAAGAGTTCAGATACTAAAGCCTGTAAGTGCCTTTTGAAATTTTCTTCTAAAGTGAGCATTTTATCCGGCTTTTATGTGAGGGTTCAGTAATTTCACTTTAATGCAATGAATAGGTTCTTTTCATTGATATTAAAGTAAAATACCTGAACATAAAAAATGCTCATTAGAGTACCCATACCCATACTGTACAATATATACACCAAATTTTCTTTCTTTTTTCTTTATACAAAAGAAGTTAAAGCGTCTAAACGTGTCACGACAGGTTTGCAGTCCACTTCTTCCACTCATAAGTGCTGGTTGCGTGTGCTGTGTATGTAGGCAGTGAATGGACACCTGTGCTCTGGATTGTCAGATGAACACGAGGGAGTGAGGACTCTTGATGGAAGATGTCTTTTGTGTCATGATATGAAGCACCAAATTAATGTCTGTCACCAGCACCTTCTGCAGCTGGAGCGCGCGTGTGTGTGTGTGTGTGTGTGTGTGGTTGGGGCCACATGGTGCAGGTTGTTGATGTTGGATGTTGAAGTGGAGGGCTAACAGTGCCCCCTGGGGATGAATAACACTCTCTCTCTCTCTCTCTCTCTCTCTCTCTCTCTCTCTCTCGCACACCTGCACCAAGACGAGAAGCATGACAAGCTCATGCTTTATGTCAGTGGACTTCTGAAAACAGAAGAAGAATTGCTTTATAATAAGCCTGTTTGAGCCGTTCCATCATCATCTGATCCGTGCAATTTGATCACACATGATGGACTGATAATAACTAAGTGAACATTTGGGTTTGAGTTTGGTCTTTACTTTGCTCACTGTCCACCAGCACTGTCCTGGAAACAGCAAAACTGAACTATGAACTAATAAAAAACTGTTATATTGAATCTACCAGCATTAAAGCTGACTAATAAATAATAAACAGATGTATAGCTTGTTCTTAGTTAATGCGTCTTGCTTTTGTCCTAAAAGTTACTTTGCATTCTGTTAAATCAAATCAAATGTAAGATAAAACTATGAAAAACAACTGATGTTTGTGCTGTTGATTTCTCTCTAAAGACGGTGTCACTTCCTGTGGATGATGTCATATATTAAAGGGATTTATAAAAGGAGGGAAAGTGATATTGAGGATTTTGCCTGAAAATAAAAACATATTCACGAAGCACCAGTGAGATACTAGTACAGTCTATTACCATTTTGAATTAGATTTTTTTTTTTTTTTTTTCTGTTTATTGCAATAGTACGTTAAGTTTTATGTATAATATGTCAACATAGTTTTCATTCTTTTTTTTCTTCAGTTTTATTATTATTTTAATAAAAAGTTGCCTTGGCAAGTAGATGATTTTTTGTTTTCCGTTAAAGCACATTTTATGTCAAAAAAATAATAAAGTCTTTAATATATAAAACTATAACAACCGTGCTACGCAATATATATATATAATTTATTTTAAAAGGTTTAAATTTACTATAATATCTATAACATAATATATATATATATACACACACACACACACACACACACACTCATATATGACTCTGGAGCACAAAAGCAGTCCTAGCCAGCAATAGCCAAAAATTGACAATTTATTTTTTTTATGCCAAAAATAATTAGGATATTAAGCAAAGATCATGTTTCATGAAGATATTTAGTAAACTTCCTACTGTAAATATATCAAAACTAAATTTTTTATTAGTAATATGCATTGAAAAGAACTTAATTTGGACAACTTTAAAAGCCATTTCCTCGATTATTATTATTATTATTATTTTTATTTTTTGCACCCCTCAGATTCCAGATTTTTTAAATATTTATATCTCAGCCAAATACTGTCCTAAAACAAATCATGCATCAATAGAAAACGTATCTATTAATATGCATATAGCAATTTTTTATGGTTTCAGTTTTATTTCACTATAATACCCTGCTAGCTACTCAACAAACGTATATAAACATATACATATTTTCAATAACTTTTAAGTTTTAGTATAACACCTATAATAATAACCTTGCTAGGTAGTCAGCATATTAAATTATGATGCTGTGAAAGCCTAACCTTACTAACTGTTGACATAATAACTAAACTCAATCCTGAATCCTGATATGAAATCACCAGCAGTCAGAGGAGAACGTGTGAACACGAGCCGGAAACAGAGCGAAAACAGCCAAAGAAAGGCCGTCTTCTCTTAAACAAATTCCACTGGCATCTTGTAGGTTTTATTTGGCGTGTTTGGCCGCGGGCCGCATCTGCGGGACAGCTGTTAGCGGGGGAGAGACGGGCCGCAGCTACACACAACAGCCAGCAGTAATTGCTAGTGCAGGATATTAAATGTAGTCGATGAAAATGTTTACTGGCGATGAATATGCATAACATTGAGAAGAAAATGGCAGCGGCAGATTAAAAAGAGAGGCAGCTTGTTTACAGGGAGACGAAAGAGAAAACAGGGGAGAGAGTGTGTGTGTGTGTGTGTGTGTGTGTGTGTGTGTGTGTGTGTGTGTGTGTGTGTGTGTGTGTGTGTGAGGAATGCTGCTTGGCCCGGTGCCTGAAATAGGAGAGAAGAACCTTTGGGCAAGGCATTAGGGAGTAAAACAGATGGTTTGTGAACCTTTTATTAGGCAGAAAAAAAAGCATTAATCAAAGCGAGGCAGAAAATGGCAGCAGCTCTTTGTTGCAGCACTATTTTTTTGCTGGATTTGTTGTTTTTAAAGGTGTTTTTCTGTCAGAGCTGGAGCAGCCTGTAATGACATACTGCATGTCGAACAAACGTGGATCGAGGAAAACGCTCCCGCGGCTGAAATCTCCTGTTCACCGGTTATTAATGTTATGTAAAGTCAGTAAATATTAAACTTACAATTTTTAAAGATGGAGATGATGTCAGTTTGCATGCAAATTTTCAATATTGTGATTTTGGTTATGTCTCCAGATACTGATGACATTGCTAGCTAAAACTAAAAATGTTTAAAGGGCATCAGAAATTAAATAGAATAATAAAAATAAAAAAAGTAATTTGTTCCAGTTTCATTTAGCTGTAAAGGCAAAATTAAGTTTATTTTGAAGTACAAAAAAAAATGCTAAAAACTGAAATAAAAATTGTGTATTTGTGTATTTTAACTAAAATTAAAAATAAAAATACATATCACTTTAAATATCACTTTTCGTATTTAATTTTAGCTTACTTTTTATACAGTCAAAAATATTGATAAACAAAATGCATGATAATTAAATAACACTGCCACTAACATAAACAAATGAAAAACATTCATTTATTTAAACAATGTTTTCCTTGATAATGAATTGATATTTTGTCTGGTGTCCTAAATATCTCTTCCTATCCTCTAAATTATTTGTTAAACCCGTTTAAAACTAACAAAAGCCAGTGACATCACTGAGCAGGAAGTGACATCGTTCTGGAGGGAAAAGAGCAGCACAAACTTATATCACAAACACTAATCAGGGCTGCGTTTCCTAAAAGCAATTATTGCTGCAAGTTTCGTTGTTACCAATAGAGTTCAATGGAATTAACAAGCATAGTTAGCTAATGATGCTTTTGGGAAACAATATAAATGAAGTTAATGTCCTTATGTAACCTGTCAATCCCTCAGTACACAACTGAGTCTGATCTTAAACTAAAACACACGCAAATTCAATAGTGAAGTGAAATTACCCTCATCTATTTATGAAATATTTGATGGGATGCAAAGCTGCTTCAGACCTGCTACAGTTATTATACAGTGCCCATCAGCTGACGACAGGCAGGTGTGTGTGTGTGTGTGTGTGTGAGCAGCTGCTTCAGAGTCTCTTTGTCAGGTGTGTGTGTGTGTGTGTGTGTGTGTTTCTGGTTCTAACAGCACAGTATTATTTTTGTACCAGTCTGCTGTGTGTGAAACAGAGATGACCTACTTTAAGAAAACAGCAGAATCTCAGAGTCCAGTTTTACCGTTCACACCATGACGTATCTAGATTGACACGGGAAATAAACACACACACACACACACACACACACACACACGCACACACAAACCCAGCTTTAATGGAGACCTGAGAAGATTTTCAGATCTTAAAAACGTCTCAAATGGTAGGATAGCAATGTGAGATCAAATGGAGACATGCCCATTACTTGAGCTACAAAAGAGCAACCTATGAGAAAAAGCTTTAAAATCGTGTTTTATTTTCTTCTATGTGTACTGCATCTGTTGCATTGCACTACTTGTTCTTGTCTAGGTTTTCTAAGGGCAGCTTTTGTTTGTACTTCTGTTTCTTGCACATTACAAACCTGAAAATAAAGCAGCGTTTGACAAGACGTCTTGTCTGGATGCGTTCGTACCTGTGGATTTCACGCTGCGTCTGATGAGTCTTTCCTCTCCGAGTTCTGGTCCAAACAGGGCGACTGAGGGGGAATCTATTTGGATAAACATAAGAAACAATTATTCATAATTAAACATCACAAAAGCACACTGGCATATTCCTATTAGCGAAGCAATTTAAGCCATCGCGAACCTTGGCATTGCTTTAAAGTCTATTAGAAATTACAAGCTCAAATTGAATTTGGCTGGAGTTTGAACGGACCAACCTGCCAGCAATAAGAGTTTTATTTATTTATTTTTTATTATTTAAAGTGATACACTTGTGTGTGTGTGTGTGTGTGTAGCACACGATACACGCCTCTCTCGTCCTTTTTCTTTGATGTTTTTCCCAAAATTCATTTTCTTCCATTAGATAAATGATTAAACGTCTCATTTACGCCTCCTGATTTCCTGCCACGAAAAGACCTGCGATGTTTAAAAATGTAATGTAATTGGTGCACATTAAATAGGAAATATAGAAAGCTGATATATTTACATGCACTATGTATTTTAGACTCTATAATGCCATCACCACTATATTTTACAGCTTTCTTTTGAAATTTTATGTATTAAAAGCAGTCACAGTTTTCTGTTGAACACATTTACGTTTATGCATTTGGCAGATGCTTTTATCCAAATTGACTTACATTAAATTTAAAGTATACATGTTTTTCCGGTTCATGCATTCCCTGGGAATCGAACCTATGACCTTGGCATTGTTAGTGCTGTTAAAAAAAAAAGCATTAAATTAATAATAAAAAATAAGCAAAGATTAACATTGTCTATTGCAAATATATTTCATATGCATACTATTGTAAGATGTTGCATGAAATAGATCATACAACCAACACAAGCACACACTGCCCAGTTTGTGCACTTTTATTCACTATTCAGTCTATTTATTCCAAGTACCTCTCACAGCTGAAGTTGCATTTACATTCATGCATTTGGTAGATTCTTTCATCTAAATTGACTTGCATTGCTTTCAAAGAATACATTTTTATCTGTTTGTGCATTGCATGGGAATCAAACCCATGACCTTGGCATCTTTTTTGTAGATTCTACATTTACATTCATGCATTTGTCAGATGCTTTTATCTGAGCAGACTTGCATTGCATTCAAGCAAACCCATGACCTTGGCATAGCTAGTAACATGCTTTACTTTTAAAACAAGCAATAAATTAATAAAAAAAGTAGATTGATATTGTTTATTTAACATTATATTATATAAGCATATTAATGTTGCATGTTGCATGATGAAGATCACACACACTTCCCAGTTTGTGCACGTTTGTCACAGCATAGCACAGTGGGAAGCACAGTGGGAAGTCGTGGCCTAATGGTTAGAGGGTAGGACTCCCAATCGAAGGGTTGTAAGTTCTAGTCTCGGGCCGGACGGAATTGTGGGTGGGGGTAGTGCATGAACAGTTCTCTCTCCACCTTCAATACCACGACTTAGGTGCCCTTGAGCAAGGCATCGAACCCCCAACTGCTCCCCGGGCGCCGCAGCATAAATGGCTGCCCACTGCTCCGGGTGTGTGCTCACAGTGTGTGTGTGTGTGTTCACTGCTCTGTGTGTGTGCATTTCGGATGGGTTAAATGCAGAGCACAAATTCTGAGTATGGGTCACCATACTTGGCTGAATGTCACTTCACTTTCACTTTCACTTTCACAGCATGTAGCCGGTGTGCTGCTCAGGTTAGTTTTATTGGGGCTTTATGATCCTCGACCTGCTGTTAGACTCATAAAACACAAGACGGAGGATCCTATTTACAGCGGAATAAGAGATGGACAGGGAAAGCGTCTCTCTCGTTGTCAGGCACACGCCATCCCATCATCGATCACACGTTCTCAACACAGACTCTCAGAGAATAAATAGGTATAAACTATTTCCAGCATCGCATCAGTCCAAAGTTAACCGGGTCAAAATCTGGTGCTGAGCATCTCCACGTGTGCTGATGTCATCGGTGACAGATCTGCAAACGCAACTCATATGTGTTTCAAGATTTTAAAGGAACAGGCTGTTATATAAGCGATCAATCAGGTTTAGAGTTAATAACAACTCTGCATCACACATTTATTATGTCCTTGCTCATCACATGACAGGAAAAGAGTTTTCAGTCTTACTAGAAACCAGAAAAACAGCTTTGTGAAGCGATAATCAAACACAGTGACACTAATATTAAAGGAAATGGATGCTCTGCAGTGAATGGGTGCCGTCAGAATGAGAGTATTAAAACATCACAATAATCCACAGCACTCCATCAGTTAACATCTGGAGAAGACAAAAGCTGAAACAAAGACATCAATAAGACGTTTTTGTCTGTAATCCATAATAACGCTTTCTCCAGTGATAAAGTGTTCTGGTCTGAATCAGGAGAGAAATCTGCACAGATCAAGCAGCGTTTACAAACCAAAAATATTTGGCTGGATTTTGATGTGGGAGATGCACTTTTCTCATGTCATTATGGATTATGGACTTGTATCGGAGTTAAAAATGTCTTGATGGATTTATTTCAGCTTTTGTCTTCTCCAGATGTTAACTGGAGTGCTGTGGATTATTGTGATGTTTGGACTCTCATTCTGACGGCACCCATTCACACTGCTGAGCATCCATTCACTGCATTTAACATTAGTGTCAATGTTTTAGTAATAATCCTGCAGCCATACTTCTATCATAAATGCTTTACTGTACACAGTTTTTCCTTCTCTGTAAAATGATAAAGAACGACAGACTTATTTTCTGTAGTAATCAACAAAGAAATAGACACTGAATCCAGAAGGTTTCTTTAATCATTGCATACACTCCGTGTTTGTTCAGAGAACGTCTGACAAACACCAGCATTTCTGAGCATTTACACAGAGACATTCTCCGACAAACACAGATGTTTCCAATGACACATCTGCAGAAGATGAAGCTCCACCGCTGGAGTCTATCTCAGAGGTTTCTGAAGCGCATCTCCTCTGACACTTCCGAGTTCCCTCGGTTTACCTGCACAGCCTCAACAAATAACACAAGACACGCCACGAATGAATGAAAAGCACAAACAAGCACTGCGGCGTGTGTTTACTGACGGATCTGTGCTCTGAGTGTCTACTGAGACTCCAGCCTCTGCTTTGTGCTTTTCCTCTCAATCTGGAGGCAGAGAGGAACATGTTATTGCTCAAAGGTTGCTCAGTCATTGCTCGGGAGACCTTACAGAGGTTTTTCTGCTGCCTGCTCCTCCTAAAATGTGTGACCCTGTCCCAGTCATATGCATCATTTTTTTGAAGTTGAGATTTATACGTCATCTGAAGGATGTATTAATAAGCTTTCCATTGATGTATGGTTTGTTAGGATCGAACAATATTTGAAAATCTGGAATCTGAGGGTGCAAAAAATTTTAAATATTGAGAAAATCACCTTTAAAGTTGTAGAAATGAATTCTTAGCAATGCATATTACTAAACAAAAATTACATTTTGATATGTTTATGGTAGGAAATTTACAAAATATCTTCACGGAACATGATCTTTACTTAATATCTTAATGATTTTTGGCATAAAAATGTATAATATTGATCCATACAAATATTGTTGGCTATTGCTACAAATATACCACAGAGACTCAAGACTGCTTTTGTACTCCAGGGTCACATATACACAAAAAAGTTAATTGTTTACATACAGTACAGTAAAAGTCTGTTTTCCGTATGGATTGTAGTATATTTTTTATAAATGTGGTAATTTGGTATGATTAATCTTACATTTGTAGGCATATTCATAAATTAAGATGCTTTATTTTCTTCTCAAATCCAATACATTTGTATTTCATTCATGAATACATTTGTCAATAAAATTGGTTTTTTAAAGCCTCAAATTTTAAGAATTAAAGTTTCAAAACTCAAGAAACAAGTGAAAAATTGACAAAGTAAATAAACAGATTACTTAAAATGACAAATAATTTAATAAAAGGTTTTCTATCAATCTAAAACTTAAGTTCATTATAATCTATATTATAATAAATGAGATAAAACTATTATGTATGATTAATATTACTTTTTAAATCGATTTTTTATTAAAAATTTTAATTAATTTTTCTAATCTCAACTTGTTAAGCTTCAATGACAATTAAACACTGCAATTGACTTCAGATCCAATAGATTTGGATTTAATTTAATTTATACATAAATTAGTTTATTATAAATAAATTAGTCAGTAAAATGGTCTTTAAAAATGTCCTTGGATTTCTCTCTGAAGGACACATTTTACATTTGTCCTTTAAACATTTGATAGATGACAGAAGTCTTTAAATCATCCATGCAGACGCTTCACAAATATTCTATTTCTACAAATTTGTTAGGTGATATTATATACAGAAATATATATATTAGTTAAATGCATAAAAAGTTCAAATACTGTTAATTATTCCTTGTAGGATTTATATTTGGTCATCACAGCTGAATGCATTATAATTATACAAGAATTTGCATTAACAAAACACTCATTGCATTTAAATGAAAGTATGTAAACAGTAAAAATAAAAACTACAGTACAAAAAATGCACTTTACAGATCTAAAAAACAAAGGAAAATATTGATATGAATAATACTGAATGTTGATCAAATCTAAGATATGTGATAGAGTTTTTCCCTTTGCTGTGTGGTTTTCTGTCAACAAGCTTCACAGAGCAGAAACGCTGAGAAACTCTAGAACTTCCCACTGGAGCAGAACTGATGTTTGTCACACATATGAAAGAGTGTGTGTGTGTGTGTGTGTGTGTGTAGGCGGCTGGTGAAATGAGGTGTCACTGAGCACTTACATCCCTCCATGGTGCCATGAACACCTTCACAGGGCACACCTGCACACACACACACACACACACACACACACACACGTAATGACCCATGTGAGACTATCCTCCCAGCTGGTGCTCCCTAAATAGGCTGCTCCTACAGAACCAGTGACTCCAGCACCTCCTCTCCTCCCCTTTAGCACACAACACACACTCATGACCTCCTCCTCACACACACACACACACACACACACACACACACACACACACACTCTTATACTTTATTTCTATACTGTTTTTCCAAAGATAAGTTTGGGAAATTGTCAGATTAAGCTCCGAAATATAGTTAATTAGGTACACAATAATAATACTACTACTAAAACAAAAATAAAAATTATATTATATAAATACAAACACACACAAACACACAGATTTTAACAGATTTAAGATTCCTTGATTCTGATTGGTTGAGCCACAGTCGAAGCGGTTGTGAATTACGATACAAAGTAACATACACATTTGTTTACTTTTGTGTGTTGCTCGGCAACTACATTGTCGGAACCACAGCTGTTTCTGAGGAACTACATTGTTTGGTGGAAGAATACAGTTTTTATTTGTATCATTACACTTCATTTGCTCCGTTTTATTCTGTGTAACCTTTACTATGTAAATGGAATTACCGTTTTATAAAAGCAATAAGCCCTGTGAAGCCGTGGTTTACAGTGAATTTATAACAGCTCCACTTCACGTCGTGCCCCTTAGCGGTTATAAATTCACTGTAAACCACGGCTTCTTGGGGCTTATTGCTTTTATAAAAGCTGTAGCAGTATCTCAGTGATACTAAAGTAACAATTTGTCTACAGGAGTTCATCTTCATGACTTATTCAACTGTAAATGCTTGTTCTCAGTTTCACATGTGACTCTCGCTCAACAACAAACGCTTTCAAACCAATCCACAGTTTGCGTATCACAAATGCTCAACAGGTTCTGAAGGAGAAAAAAAAATGCTTCATTTACAACAGTAACACGAGTAATTACATAACGCTCACATCCACACAAAAGTGCCATTTCATCGCAATTACAGCCTCGTTTTCAGATTTGTGTGTGTGTGTGTGTGTGTGTGTGTGTGTTAATGGACCGGATGGTTAAGTTGACCTCGCTGCAGGTGCGTGAACATCTCTGACGCTGATGGGGTCAGTTAACAAGAGAAAGCGAGAAAGATAAAACACAAATAAAATAAACAAATAAAGCCAGCGATTTCGACAGCTGCCAATACATCACTTAGCATTTGCTGCTTTGACTTTTAGTGCGACAATCTGAAGCTGCCAAATGTGTAATTAGGACGTCTGATTTTAACGGACGGCCCGTTTAAACACAAGCTACGGTTGAAAGGTTAATTACAGCCGCAGCGGCAGACGTTTAGACCAAATCAATGTCTATTACAACGCAACGCCGATGGATTCTGATTAACGTGAAGCGTGTGTCTGTTCATCAACATCGCAGGATTTTACTCGGTCAAAGACGCAACTTTATAGCTTTCTCTGGCAATTGATATTTCAAAACCATAATTATATACCAAATTAAATAATACAGGTGCTGGTCATATAATTAGAATATCATCAAAAAGTTGATTTATTTCATTAATTCCATTCAAAAAGTGAAACTTGTATATTATATTCATTCATTACACACAGACTGATATATTTCAAATGTTTATTTCTATTAATTTTGATGGTTATAACTGACAACTAAGGAAAACCCAGATTATTATCTCAGAAAATTAGAATATAACTTAAGACCAATACAAAGAAAGGATTTTTAGAAATCTTGGCCAACTGACAAGTATAAAAATGAAAAGTATGAGCATGTGCAGCACTCAGTGCTTAGTTGTGTCTCCTTGTGTCTGAATGACTGCAGCAATGCGGCGTGGGATGGAGTGGATCAGTCTGTGGCACTGCTCAGGTGTTATGAGAGACCAGGATGCTCTGATAGTGGCCTTCAGCTCTTCTGCATTCTTGGGTCTGGCACATCACATCTTCCTCTTCACAATACCCCACAGATTTTCTATGGGGTTAAGGTCAGGTGAGTTTTCTGGCCAATTAAGAACAGGGATACCATGGTCCTTAAACCAGGTACTGGAAGCTTTGGGACTGTGTGCAGGTGCCAAGTCCTGTTGAAAAATGAATTCTGCATCTCCATAAAGTTGTTCAGCAGCAGGAAGCATGAGGTGCTCTAAAACTTCCTGGTATATGACTGTGTTGACCTTTGACCTCAGAAAACACAGTGGACCAACACCAGCAGATGACATGGCACCCCAAACCATCACTGACTGTGGAAACTTTACACTGGACCTCAAGCAACGTGGATTGTGTGCCTCTTCTCTCTTCCTCCAGACTCCGGGACCCTGATGTTCAAAGGAAACACTAAATTTACTTTCATCAGAGAAAATAACTGTGGACCACTCAGCAGCAGTCCAGTCCTTTTTGTCTTTAGATTATTCTGACGCTGTCTGTTGTTCAGAGTGTCTTGACACAAGGAATGCGAAGCTGAAACCCATGTCTTGCATACGTCTGTGTGTAGTGGTTCTTGAAGCACTGACTCCAGCTGCAGTCCACTCTTTGTGAATCTCCCCCACATTTTTGAAAGGGTTTTGTTTCACAGTCCTCTCCAGGGTGCAGTTATCCCTATTGCTTGTACACTTTTTTCTACCACATCTTTTCCTTCCCTTGCCTCTCTATTAATGTGCTTGGACACAGAGCTCTGTGAACAGCCAGCCTCTTTTGTAATAACCTTTTGTGTCTTGCCCTCCGTGTGCAAGGTGTCAGTCGTAGTCTTTTGGACAACTGTCAGGTCAGCAGTCTTCCCCATGATTGTGTAGCCTACAGAACTAGACTGAGAGACCATTTAAAGGCTTTGCAGGTGTTTTGAGTTGATTAACTGATTAGAGTCTGGCACCAATATTGAACCTTTTCACAATATTCAAATTTTCTGAGATACTGAATTTGGGATTTTCCTTAGTTGTCAGTTATAAACATCAAAATTTATAGAAATAAACATTTGAAATATATCAGTCTGTGTGTAATGAATGAATATAATATAGAAGTTTCACTTTTTGAATGGAATTAGTGAAATAAATCAACTTTTTATGATATTCTAATTATATGACCAGCACCTGTATATTCGTGGTAAATAAACACAAAAACTCATATAAACCATGGTAGGTTCATTGCAACCTGTCATGGCTTTAATGAAGTACAACAAAAACAACAACAACAAAAAAAAGTAAATCTAAATTTTTGGAATATATAGAAATAAAACAAATATTTATAATAAATCTCAATCACTATTTTTGTTTGTTTTGTTAAAAACCTACAACAAAATATCACCTATAATGATTTTTAAACAAATGTAAACCCAAATTTGTTTAACTTGTATTCAAATAAACATTAACTTAAATAATAAGTAAAATATTAATAAATGTAAACATTTTATTTCAGCTAGTCACCAAAAGAACTTTGACTTATTTTAATTTAACTACTAAAATATCTAAAACTGAAATAAGAGACATATTTAAAAACACACAAAATCATTTAAACATTAACTAAAATCAAAACAGAAAATGTAAAAAAATTTCATCTAATTCAAAATATTAAAAACTATAACATTATCTCACTGATATAAAAAAAATTACACAGCATTTACAGCTTTTTCTATCAGCTTATATATACAAAAACAATTATATTATAAATTATATGATATATTTGCTGTTAATATTTTGTAAATGAAAGCAAACTTTTTTTCATAGATTTTTCATTTAGTTTAACTTTATGTACTTAAATAAAGAAAACTGAAAAAAAGCGATTATTTTATAAAAAAAAGACAATAAAATGACTAAAGAATTATTTCAAACGACAATGCAATTGGAAAACAGAAATAAAATATTCTTTAAAAATTTTATAAAAATATTTGTTAAAATTATACTACAATTACACTATTGCTAATAAAATAAAATGAATTAATTAAAACAATTTTAATGTAGAATTTGTATAAGCACATTTCCATGCCCTCACTGAAAGAGGAGAAACTAAAAACGTATCCATCACGGCTCATAATTGCATTTAAATATGATCACTTTTATAGTTATTGCAGTGTTGGGGATTATTAACACGCATATGAACAAACTGGAGATTCAGCAGCACTTCTGATCTTTATCTTTCATAATAACTCATGCAGAATTACACAACATCCATCCAGACCTATTTAACTGCATGATGGATGCGTCCCATCAAACACAACCCAAACTCTCTGACCTTTCCATTCAGCTGAGGGTTGCACACGATTGCAGCAGGTATGACGACAGGATAGTGCTTCAGTTTTTAACATGGGTTTGTTAGGATCAAACTTGTTCAGTTCTCTCCCTATTTGTGCTCATAACAGGCACAAACACTGGATATTATCTGGAGAGATGCATATACATACACACACACATGCACAGCGAAACATTCATTTAAATTACAGGTTTAAAGGTTTAATTATTAGTTTAACTTTATGTATTAAAATAAACTAAATTTGATTTAAAAAAAAGAAATAAAATAAAAAACATTAATTAAAATTACAGGTTTAAAGGTAAAAATTATAAGTTTAAGTTGATGCACTAAAATAAAATAAAACAGATGTTTTTCAAATCCAAAACTAAATATATTTTAAAAATAAATAAAATGACAAAAAGACAATAAAAAGTCTAAAACATTTTAAATTACAGGTTTAAATAAAATAAAATAAAAAATATTAGTTTAACTTGATGTACTAAAAAACTCAAACTAAAACAAATAAAAAATAAATAACTTATAAAAATGACATATATACACCTCTGTAAAGTTTCAAATGTCTCTACCATTGCAAAAACCAAATCCACACTCTTAAGATAAAGTCAAAATAACCAAATATGACCTATATTAGACATCAGACTGTCACAGTTTATAATGTTCCTGAACCCAATGCATTTTAGGATGTGTAAAACACACAGAGCGCATGCATTAAAAACAGAGACAGACAGATCCAGCCTGTGAAGCGTTCAGACACACGATAAGCTAATAACTCAAACCTCCAAACGTGTCAAACACACTTTCCGATGGTTATCGGTAGGAAGAAAGAGAAGAGAATTGAATTGAAGAGAAGAGGGGGTGAAATCACACATGTGAATGTGTGTCATTGAAGCGCTTTCCTGATAATCGCAGCGGTGCGCGTTTTGACAAGTCAAATGTGTTACATTTTACCCAGAGTGCAACGCTGCAGCCGGAGTGTGACAGCTATGCAAATTACAATAGTTTGATCCGGCACACACTTCTCACCGGCAGAACAAAACCAGACCTCCACAGCTACGAGAAACCACAGCTGAGGTCTTCTTCATCTCTCAACAGCATCTCAAACTGCTCAGATTGACCAAGATCTCAATATGAGCTCAGACATTTCTCAAATAACAACCATTGACTCATTTGGGTTTTCTTCCATTGTTTATTTATTTTTATTTTTTTTACAAACGCATTGTAAAACAATATATAATTGTGATGCAATTTTGAGAGAAATGTAGCCTATCAAATGTATCAGTATGTTTACAATTTGTAAGAATATTTTAATTCAAAAGGAGGTTTATTTTTTATTAAAGAAAAAAAATGTAATTTTGCATCTTGAGCAGTGCTTTAATGGGGCCGGTATGCACCGGTAGTACCACCACTTCCAAAAATAGCTCTTGAGCATACCACCACCTCTGCTTTAATAGAGGTTTTAATCCTTTGCCTTCACTTCAGCTTTTCAGAGCGCCCTTCACAATGCAAGCTTCCTAATTCTTCCTAGTTCGGAGTATGGAGCGTGAATAATTTGAACCAGTTTGGGAGTTTGGAGCGGGATCGCGAATCATTTGAGTCATTTTGGGGATCGCGAATCATTTGAGTCAGTTCGGGAGTTCGGAGCTGCTTCGCGGATCATTTGAATCAATTTGAGAGTTCGGAGCGGGTTCGCGAATCATTTGAGTCAGTTCGGAGCGGGTTCGCGAATCATTGAGTCAATTTGGGGATCGCAAATCATTTGAATCAATTCGGGAGTTCAGAGCGGCTTCGCGGATCATTTGAATCAATTTGAGAGTTCGTATAGGGTTCGCGAATCATTTGAGTCAGTTCGGGAGTTCGTAGCGGGATCGCGAATCATTTGAGTCATTTTGGGGATCTCGAATCATTTGAGTCAGTTCGGGAGTTCGGAGCTGCTTCGCGGATCATTTGAATCAATTCGAGAGTTCGGAGCGGGTTCGCGAATCATTTGAGTCAGTTTAGGAGTTCGGAGCAGGATCGCGAATCATTTGAGTCAGTTCGGGAGTTCGGAGCGGGTTCGCGAATCATTGAGTCAATTTGGGGATCGCAAATCATTTGAATCAATTCGGGAGTTCGGAGCGGCTTCGCGGATCATTTGAATCAATTTGAGAGTTCGTATAGGGTTCGCGAATCATTTGAATCAGTTCGGGAGTTGGTAGCGTGTTCGCGAATCATTTGAGTCAGTTCGGGAGTTCAAAACGGGTTCGCGAATCATTTGAGTCAGTTCGGGAGTTCAAAACGGATTCGAGAATCATTTGAGTCAGTTTGGCGAACGCGAATCATTTCAATCAGTTCGGGAGTTCGTAATCATTTGAGTCAGTTTGAATGCAGTAATGCAGTAGCTCTTTCTAAGGGTATTTTTTCAAAATCCTTTTGCACATTTCATTTATGTTCAGTAGTTTTTTCTAGCTCAAGAAAATCCACAAACTAATAAAAGGATTATTAAGGTTAATTATTAAGGTTATTATTAAGGTTGCCTGTTGACTGCTGTATATAAAAGCCCTTCAATATAGTTGTTGTTACATCAGGGGAAGAGGGGAGTCATCAAAAAAAACAACAACAGAAAATGTTTTTTTTTTTTTGCCAAAATAATAGAGTACCGGCACCTCTTTTGGGCCACTTAAAGCACTGATCTCAAGTAAATGTATCTTGATCTAAAACAAACTAACTTTTTTTCTTACTACAAATCAACAAGTAAACTTATTAAAAACTTGCAATCTGTTATTTTTAATATTGTAATGAGTCGGTCAGATAATGCAATTTTTAAAAAAAATTGAAAAAAATATATTAAAAATATATATATATATATAAAATTACACTAAAATTAATATATATATATATATATATATATATATATATATATATATATATATATATATATATATATATATGGAAAAATTTTAACAAAAAAAATAAAATAAATAAATAGTAAATTGCAAATAAATAAAAATCTAAGAAAAAATTTTATCCGATTCAAATATTCCTAAAAACTATAATACACTGGTCAAAAAAAAAAAGTATTTTCTTTTAAAACATACTTCAATGATCTGTATTTGCAACTTTGAAAAGTGTTTTTTCCACAGTATGACCCTCTCAAAAGTAACCGTGATTTCTGGGCCGTTTAGCAGGAATCTGCTGGCTTTGACCTCGGCGTGACCCCGGCGTCCCGTCCTTGTTTCCCTGCATTTGGGTGATGCTGTATTACGAATCGCGTGTAAACACACACAGGTGGAGCGCTCAGGGACATCTCAAACCTACAGCTACAGAGGGACTCTCATATATTCAGACAAGAGAGGTTGTGTTGACCCGAACGCATTATTAATGAGAGCGTCGCGGACACACGCTTCCCGCTGTAAAGGTGAGCCTCTTCATCAAAGGGAACGTCACCCCTCCCTCCGATTTGGAGCCCGTCCAGAAATGACAAAAACATCCGTCCGAAGAGTTGCTGGAATCACTGAATTAGCATCGCCTTCAAGTTTCTCCCCCTCGCCGTCTGTCACACGCACGGGATTATTATTCATTAGAGCGAGACTGCTGACACCCGCTCTCTACCCACACTGCACCGGGTCACTGAGTGGCGTCCCTACGGTAGACACGCGGGCCATCTGCTTATCAAACGCTGACATGTCACAAACACACACCAGAACCACTGGATAGAGACACACAAACACATACCTGTTAGTGCTCAGACGATGCTCTTTCATTGCTCAGACTGAGACTTAAAGGTGCAGTGCAGCCAAAAATGACCAAAGGGTTGACGGTAGCCATTGACTTTCCAATGCATGGAGAAAAATACTATGGAAGTCAATGGCTACCGTGAGATGTTTGGTCATCAACATTCACCTAAAGTTTGTATTTTTTCCATGCAGATGCAGATTTTCACTCACTGCATCTAAAACACAATGCAAAGTCATATGCATGTATTAAAAGAGAGACAATACTTTAACATATGATTCAATGCATTGCATAATAAAGCAATATTAACAACCCATCTGCTAAATGTAATGGAATGCAAATATTGCACGAGGAAGACATTTTCAAAAGATCTCACCTCTGATCTTTCAATAGCCTTTTAAATCTTAATGCATGAAACCCTATAGTCCTGTAGTTATTTTTCGGCAATACCATGAGCGTTTGAACCTCCTGAACTTACTCACACACTTGAACACAGAGTGTATCATTTATTTATCTGGAAACCTTCAGGGGGTTCCTTCAGAGCTCAGAGGACTGGACATTTGTCAGTCTGTAAGTGAACAAAAGCAGTGAGAGATGTGTTCTGTGTTTGTATGTTTATAACAGCAGAAACAGCCACTTCACCTCTGACCTCTGAGCTCAAGAATCGCTGTTCAGCTCAATGTGAGGATTGGACTTGACTTCTGACCCTCAATTAAACACTCTCTCTCCCTCTCTCTCTCTCTCTCTCTCTGTATGTGTGTGTGTGTGTTTCCTTCATGTCAGCTTTAGTATTTAAGTGCTTAAAGCAAATGAAAATGAGAAATGTTTGATTAAACTAAACATCTTATGCCACAATTTTCCATGTTCAACTTTTCTGAAGTCCACAACTATTCATTTCCATCCATTGTTACAGCTAAGATTACAAAATTAAATTTTTTTAAATTAATGCACATTTAATAATTTTATAAATTATGTTAGAAAACGGAAATCTGATGCCAAAAAAAGCTTGTCTTTGTTGTGACAAATTATTTTTTAAAAATTATTTCAATTTTTTTCATGTGTTTTATTTTGTCTTACAGTTTTTCTCAGTCGCTTTGGTACATTTCTCTAATCATTCTTGAGATTTGCAAAACAGTAAGTGCATTTCTCAAAACAACTCGTACAAATAGCAAATCACCATGAATTACCTGCAAAAGCCAGTCTCTTGCTCAAAATCCTTAGTTCATCTCTCAAAAATAAATATCTGTGTCAATGAACATGTCAGTGCCATCAGAATGACAAGTCCTTGTGTCATAGTTTACGGATAAGACAGTCAAATTGCTTAGTCATGTTGTCAATTTAACAGTGGAGGGATGTTCTGATGTAAACTACTGTATTGAACAGTATGACATATGCTTATGTATGCCATATATCCATTTCAAAACTACACATTTACACATTACTGTTTGTGGGATGTTGATTGAAAGAGACTGGATAGAATTCCCAGTTACACTTTTACTAGTGGTCTGACCAAAAAAATAAAAAATACTTTTACAATGCCATTGTGATATAGAAAAGGAAATATGGGAACAAAGATGAAAATAATTCCATTTTCAGAATTTGTAACTCTTGTGTTGTCCTTTGTCTATACAGTATAAGCTTTCCTACTGAAGATTCATGAGATGAACCTTTGAGCTATTTCAGAGAAATGGTTTAACATTGGTTTATCATCTACATTCTCTTCATTAGTAAAGATTCACTTGCACAATTCATGCCAAATTGACAAAACATCTAATAATAGTGTGTAAAAATAAAAATAAAAAGTGTGCTTGGCAGTTTATGACAACTAGATTAACCATTTTGCATTTAATGACTTATACGATGAACTAAAGACTAGATGTTTTGGGGGGTAAGACTATTGCACAGAAAACTGTATAATACATTTTGAGCAACATGACATTAGCAACTGATAATGTAGGAAACCGCAGATAAATGTGCGTAATCAATTGCATGAATGTACAATAGCAATCGCAACTTGTTCAAAAGAATGAGAAACTGGTTTTATGATGTGTATTAATGACTAGATGATGTGGAGGTTGTACAAGTAGTTTTGAAAATTGCATTTCTGTTTTGAAAAATGCACCAAAGTGACTGAGAAAAACTGTAATTGAAACGTCGTGGCTTTTGGTTGATTTGGCTGTCCGATGTCAAAAAGAGCTTCTATCATATCACTGAATTGAGTTTGTGACATCCAGTGCTTTCTGGAAGACATAAATAAATAAATCAATGCAATTTTTTAATTCTTAAGTAACTTATAAGTTGAATATGAAAAACGATGAAAAAACATTTACATTAATGCATTTAGACGACACTTGTATCCAAAGTGACATACAATGCATTCAGACTAGTATATATTTTTTTTTTTTTTACCTGTATGTTTCACTATTTTTTATTAAAACTCCATGTTTTGCTTTAGTTTTTTCTTCTCTTTTATGGTAAAAAGCACCTTATATTTTCATTTCTTTTTGTTGTCTCACATTCCAAATGAAAATAATGCATCAAAATTTCAGTATTTTAATTCACTAATGCTCATGAAAACCAACATGCAAAACAAAAACATACTGTCATTTCAGAGTCAGGTGGTGCATAAGCAAAGTTCAAGCTTATAATTCAGTCAATATTAAAAACTACAAGTATTTCTACTCAGAAATGGACAATTTCACCACCACAATATCTTTTGTAGAGCAGCACTAAGAGTACGAGTCGCTGTCTATGTAGTGCACTTAAAATCAGGTCAATGCAATTGCTCAGATCTCCTCATTAATTGATTGATAATGAATTGCTGCAAGCTCCGTCAGTGATAACACTAATGGAGGGATAACGCTCTGCCATGAGAGTCTTGGCGCAGAATTAGCACGCTAATCTAATCTGGGAAGAGAGCGTGACAAACGTGTCATTAATGCCGCAAACGACGATCACACCTGACACAAGCTCTCACCTGCCAAACCATAGACTGTGTTCACACCTGGATCCGCAGCGGCCGCGCTGAGAGCCAGAAGCACCTGAGGATGGCAATTAGAGGATTGATTTCAGAATAATGATCTCATACCTCTGTCATTAAACGCAAACGCCTCGTCTGATCCATCCTTACTTCTTAGCGTGCAAAAGAAGCAACACCATCAGTCTCTAGATGATCCCAGATCAAGAGTGGCTTTTCTGGATGCATAAACACCATCTCCTGTCAAGGAAACCTGTCTGAAAACAATTATTTATAAGGTTCATTTTCATTTAACTTGATGTATATAAGTAATAAAACAGAACAAAATAAATAAAACTTCATTTTAAAAAGTGCTAAAAACTATATAAAATAAAAACTAATTTAACATTAAAATAAAAACTATGAAGTATTTCAATTGTAACATATTTCAGCTTGTGGCCAAGACCATATTTTTCATTTTCTTATCGTCGTTCAACTTGATGTTCTATAATAACTCAAACTAAATAAATGGAGTAAAATGTATTAATGTCTTTAATATAAACATTTTACAAAAAAATATACAAAAAGTAAACAAAAGTAAATTTAATTAGCAAAAAACACAATGAGAAAAATAACCAATTTTAATGAAAAACATAAAACCCCTGTGAGACAGAGATGAGTGGGTAAAATACTCCAGGGACCCAAGCCGCGAGGGTCAATGTACTAATCGTGTCTCCCTGATGGAAATACATGTTCTTTATTTCTAATACTTTAATGAATTTTTAATCACGTCATTTGTAATTAAATTAACAGGGATAAGCGAGCAGAGAGAGAAAGAGAGCCAGAGACAGAGAGACAGAGAGAGAGAGAGAGAGAGAGAGATTACTGGACATGAGATTATGTTGCGAGCTGTAACTCAGCAGTCAGAGATTAACAATCTGTTTATTTAATAATCAAATGAAAGGCCTGGAATACAAACATACATTCAGAGATGCGATTAATGGATAATCTGCACAAGACTCAATTAACTAGACTAGATACAAGTAGATAAAACTAGATACAAATTAAATGATCTTGTTAGAAAGCCACATATTTTATAAATTGTCGGTTTACTTTGAGTTGTTTCATGTAAAGACAGACAGACAATATACAGACAGACAGACAGACAGATGATAGACAGATAGACAGACAGACAGACAGACAGACAGATGATAGACAGATAGACAGACAGACAGATAGACAGATGATAGACAGATAGATAGACAGACAAATAGACAGACAGATGATAGACAGACAGACGTATGAGAGACAGACAGACAGACAGAGAGATGATAGACAGACAGAGAGAGACAGACAGATGATAGACAGACAGACAGATATAGACAGACAGACAGACAGATAGACAGATGATAGACAGATAGATAGACAGACAGATGATAGACAGACAGACAGACAGATAGACAGATGATAGACAGATAGATAGACAGACAAATAGACAGACAGATGATAGACAGACAGACGTATGAGAGACAGACAGACAGACAGATGATAGACAGACAGACAGACAGACAGACAGACAGATGATAGACAGACAGACAGACAGACAGATGACAGACAGACATACATACAGACAGATGATAGACAGACAGACAGATGATAGACAGACAGACAGATGATAGACAGACAGACAGATGATAGACAGACAGACAGATGATAGACAGACAGACAGATTATAGATAGACAGACAGATGATAGACAGATAGACAGACAGACATACATACAGACAGATGATAGACAGACAGACAAATAGATAGACAGACAGATGATAGACAGACAGATGATAGACAGATAGACAGACAGACATACATACAGACAGATGATAGACAGACAGACAAATAGATAGACAGACAGATGATAGACAGACAGATGATAGACAGATAGACAGACAGACATACATACAGACAGATGATAGACAGACAGACAGATGACAGACAGACAGACAGATGATAGATAGACAGACAGATGATAGACAGACAGACAGATGATAGACAGATAGACAGACAGACATACATACAGACAGATGATAGACAGACAGACAAATAGATAGACAGACAGATGATAGACAGACAGAGACAGATAGACAGATGATAGACAGATAGATAGACAGACAGATAGACAGATGATAGACAGATAGATAGACAGATAGATAGACAGACAGATGATAGACAGACAGACAAATAGATAGACAGACAGATGATAGACAAACAGACAGATAGAGAGATGATAGACAGATAGATAGACAGACAGATGATAGACAAACAGACAGATAGAGAGATGATAGACAGATAGATAGACAGATAGATAGATAGATGACAGACAGACAGAAAGAAAGAAAGAAATAGACAGACAGAATAAATTCCAGATTTTAATATGAGTTTATGAACGAGTGTTTGCCACAAACTCCTGGAAAGTTAGTGTGTGTGTGTGTGTGTGTGTGTGTGTGTGTGTGTGTGTGTGTGTGTGTGTGTGTGTGTGTGCTGCTGTCCGCTCCAGTCTCTGCAGGATGAAATTAAGGCCCAATTATTGATAAATGAAGAGTTCTTTTCACGGAAGCTGTGCCTGAAGATACACACTGCATCTGTCACATAGCAACACACACACACACACACACACACACACACACACACACACACACACAGCCCACTCAAGTGTGACATCGCATCCTGTGCATTCATCATGCATCTGTAGGAGATCAGTTTGTGTGTGTGTGTGTGTGTGTGTGTGTGTGTGTTATTCTAGTCTGATTTTAGTCTGCAGCTCTTCTCAAAATATTCAGCTTTTTTCAATATCTGATCAGAAATAAACATTTCTGTGAAAATCATTGACTGTGGTTACATATAAAGTAAGTGGGTTTATTAAAAGCTGAAATAATTCAGCCATATATGAAAATGTTGTAAATTACTCACTCTCATGATGTTACAAACCCATTTGACGTGATTTCTTCTGTGGGACATAAAAGTAGAGATGTTAAACATAATATTCAATAACGTTCAATGAAAGCAGACAGTGAAAAAAAACAAAGAAACACCAAAAACAATAATTCTTCTTAAGCCACATGATGCTTTATGTGAGAAATGGGCTCATATTTATAGCAGGAACGTGCAACTTACTTTACTACTGTTTTTGATGTATTCCTGAGTCGAAAGACAAAAAAAATATATGCAAAATATGAAATAATATCTCTTTTTTAACATATTAAAAAAGTGCATGCACAAATTAATGTTTTTGTTTATAAAAAAATCAAATTAAATGCATGCACAAATGATTAGTCTGTACTTTTTAAAAAATTACTTAAATGTAAAAAATGCATGCATTAATGGTTTGTTGTTTAAAAATAAGTGTAATTAAATGCATACACAAATGAATTCATTTGAATACATTCATACATAAATTAATGCTTTTTGTAAAAATAAATAAATAAATAAATAAATGCACGGGAAAATAAATATTTGTTTGTTGTTTAAATAAATATAAATAAATTAAATTAAACAAATAATAAAAAAATACATGCACAAATGAAATGTCCACAAAATTGGTCAAATTAATTCTGAATATATATATATCTTCTCCATATCTTTAAAATCCTTAAATCTTTTTGTTTTGTTTTGTTTTGTTCAGGTGGCAGCTGAACAGATTGACTCTTTCCATAACACTCATCCCTTGCATGACTGACTCTGAACGACACAAGACGTCCACAAACATCTCCCATAAGAACTACTGCACCCACAATGCATTGCAAAGCCCCGACACCTAACCTGCCCTTTAGAGCAGAACGCTGAGAGCGAAACACCTGTCAGACGACCGCGGTGACGCCGCTCACACCCTCATCAGTGTGTTAATTGAATGTCAGAGGAGGCGGGTGTCAGGGCAAATTCACCGCTCCAACAAAACAAAAAAAGCTCAACCACCACATTTTACAAGTGT
Organism: Carassius gibelio; assembly: GCF_023724105.1. Taxonomy (NCBI): domain Eukaryota; kingdom Metazoa; phylum Chordata; class Actinopteri; order Cypriniformes; family Cyprinidae; genus Carassius; species Carassius gibelio. The sequence goes on along the minus strand of NC_068416.1, from coordinate 26,909,079 downwards.
TAACTACATTAAAAGCTAAAAGTATAAGAGCAGTACATATGGCACGGTTGCCTTAAACAGATAACTTTATAATAAATTGACAATCAGTAGCATTCATTGAAATATCTCACTTCAAAACATAAACTACATAGGGACAGAAATGAACTGATCAGTTATTTTTGGATTGTCTGATTCATATGAATGACCTATTCAAAAATGAATATTTTAATGTTCAGTTAATGTCCTAAAAATCTCTTGGCTGTTATGCTAGAAACATTCTTCACTTAATAATGAAAATGCAGACATTAATGACTGGACAATGCATTTTAAGCACATGCATTGCTTTATGATATTTCAGAACATAATGCATAAGCTGAGCTACAATCACATGCATTATGTATTTCAGAGAGTATGTTTTGGGTCTTAAACTGCATGTGCAACAATGCAACTTAAAAACAAGGAGGTTTCCTTTTTACATCAAGTTTAACAACACATGATCTACTGAAAAATGTAGTTAAGTTAGTGTCACTTCCACTTGCATGTACCTGCAATGAAACATGATCCTCAGCCCATTTTTATATCAGTTCAGTTCATAAATGACAGGAGGTAATTTAGCTGAGGATATCACATCACAGGAGAACTAGAAACGGACTCTATCGGACTCTGACAGTAATTTGTGTGCTCTGGATGAGCCGCTATCAGAGGAGGAAAGCGATACGGACACGCTGTCAGGCGACAGAGTGTCTTCAATGATAAAAGCCTCAAACTGTTTCTGTAATCCAGAGTTCTGGATCCTTCCAGGAAAGACAGTGATGGTGTGAACAAAGCCCCTCGCTCACAAAGACCACCATTCATTCTGTCTTTCCTGCTTATTTAGTGACTGCTGTCTGTTTGCTTTAGGTAAATAAGTCTATAAAACCTCATATTTTCTCAAATCACAAATCTCCGGATTTACAACAGCTGATGTTTTTTTCATGACTTTGCATTTATATTATGAGGAGTAAAATTGATAAATGTACTTAAGTGAATTGCTTGACACTGTGATCTAGAGATCTGCTAAAATGAACCTTTTCGTGTTCAAATATGTAAATATATAACATAAAAAACTAGCTTGTTGGTTACAAATATTGCTGAATCTTTAACAAATTGCTTTCGTTCCTCTTTTATTAGTTGCTTTGGACAAATGCATCTGCTAAAAATAAATGCATACATTTTCAATTATTGAGAAAGCAGGAAAGAATTAACAGATAATGAACTGAACAAGAATTTAAAAAAAAAGTAAAATAAAATTCATTTGTAACTGGTACTGTTTATTTTTTATGTATTTCTGATATCAGTTTATTTTTTAATTGTTATGAGTTAAACAGTTATTGAGCAAATGTAAAATAAAATAAATGCATGTGCAAATCAGTTGTTTCTTGTTTTAAAAATATACTAAATTAAATAAAAAATACGTAATGCATACACAATTTAATTGTTTATTTTAAAAATAAGAAATATAATTATATAAAAAAAATACATGATGCATGCACAAATTAACTGTTAAAGAAAACTTAATTTAAAAAAATTAAAAAAAAAAAAAAAAATTAAAATACATAATGCATGTACAAATGATTTGTCCTTGTTAAAAAAAATGCATGCACAAAAGAAATGTTCACTACTAGTCAAGACTAGTCAAATGCATTAGGAAAATAAATAGCTTTAAAGTTTTTGAAATTACTTCTATTTTCATGTTTTTTTAGGTAAACCAGTGTAAATGCAAATGGATCAATAATCATTTATTGCCCATAATCCTTTGGATGTGATGCATACAAACAAACAAACAAACAAACATTACATACCTGAGCACAGTTTGAGACATTGTTGAGATATTTCGTGAAACTCTAGAGGAAGCATGAAATTATAAAGTTGTCTAAGAAAAAACAATTGACAACTGAGATATAAAATCAACCCACTAAACTGACAAATTAGTAGCAATGAATCTTGAGTCAAATCAAAATAGAGCCAAAGTTACAACCTGCAGTGAAACTCAAAATTTAAGCTCAATTTTCTTTATGAGTAGAGATGTTATACGTATGAAAGCAGTGGCAATGCAAAAGCAAGTTAAACTGTAATGCTTTGTGTGATTGAGACACTCATGCATGTGTTTGTGTTTGTTTCAGTGTTTAGTGGAGAAGGCCTCACCAGGTTTCTAATAATAACCAGACGGCGATACCAATCTTAAGATAAATTAATAGACTATAATATTCCAGCTTGCATTAATAATCATTTGGATGGGCATACAGAGGCAGTTTCCTGTAAATAGTGGGGTAATTATGTCTGCGAGGGAAAGGCTTGTTATCTGCCCACAGAGCCTGTGGCTTGGGCTTTGAAATATAGGCCTGCCATCAGCAGCGTCACCAAAGCGCTGCTATTAGTCCTGATGAAGAGCCAATGCAGTCGCTTCTGTTTACACTCGCACCGCTGATCTGGGTTCAGTTTGATTACACTCAACCGCTCCTGGAGGAACTCCACATATAAACGATATCAAGAGCTGGAATCGATCAGCGACGCAATGATCCACTGCCATTTTACTACCATGTTCAATTTTATTGCCAATATTGATCAAAGCAAACAAATCTTGGACCAATTAAAACAGGCCGTTTACGACTGCCAAACAAACCGCGCATTAAAGTCATGATGAAACAGAAGAACGTTCTATTTATAAATGTAACAAATAACAAAAAAAGTAGGGCGGGGAGTTGGTTTTGTGCATTGGTTGCTGATTGGCTGTTGAGATGTGGGTGTGGCACGCAATCACGGAGGCGTGGCTAATTGGAAAGGGGCGGGGCTTCAGCAAGCGAAATGATTGGATAAATCCTGCATACATCGATAAAGAAAAGACTCAAGCTCGAGCAATGAGATTTGAATTAAACATCATGAGGTTGGAAAGAAAAAATATGTTTAAATTAGGCAAAAATCGGTAAATGCAAATGAGGAATCAAATGCTTGTCTTACGTATAGTTTAAAACCTTATTGGATGAGCCATATTTAAAGCAGAAATGCAAGTGCACTTAATCAGTTGAATTCTGTAGGAGAGACGGCATCAGATGTATTTGTGAACAAAAAAGGTTTGTTTGTTGTTGTTTTTTTACTTTAACATTTCAACCACAGAAATATGGGTCAATCCTTAATACACTATTAGAGTCCTATTAAAGTATGTTTCTTTTATCTTAAATCAACATGAGGTGAATTTTGCATCATTACATGTTTGACTTACATGTGAAACCTTACAGTAGAAAGACTGAAATATTACTAGAGGATAATTCTTTATTAACTATTTACTTTGTAAACAATAGTTTTTAATATTTTAATATTAATATTTTTGATAGATAAAAATTGATAGCCTGAATGCACTGTAATTCGCTTTGGATAAAAGCATCTGCTAAATGCATAAATGTAATTTTTAATTTTTAATTTAATATTTTACCCAAAAAAAAAAAAGTATTTTATATATAAAATAAATAAAATAAAAGTTTACTATATAATTCTGAGAAATGTTATGTTTTGTAAATAAATAAATAAATACTACAACTAATAAAGAAATAATTATAAAGTATATTTCAATAGCACATTAAGACTAGGAAATATGCTTTGAATTACCCCACAGATGTTTTATATTAAAATATATATATATATATATATATATATATATATAAAAATAAAAGCAATGTATCTCCAATACTGTATATTAAGACAAGAAAACACAGGCTACTTTATAACAGGACTAACCCATATATTTTGTAAATAAATTAATGAACGAATAAATAAATAAATGTTTTAATCCATTTTCTAATTTAAAATAAATATATATATATATTTTTTTTTTCTTTTACTAGTATATTAAGAAACATAAAACTGGCTTTTTAATAGGACTGACCAATATATATATCTCTCTCTAGTAGTTTGTAGCAGGACTGGCGAGCTGCAGTGTTAGTGTGACATTGGCTCTGATAATCCCTCAGTGTTTTGACGATCAGAGCACAACGAACACAGCGTTAATTAATCTCTGGATTTATTCTGAAGCTGCACAGCAACAAAGCTCATAAATCAGGAATGATTTCCCTGTCGCTGGAGCTGCGGAGAGAGAGCCGTGCAGGTGTGTGTGTGTGTGTGTGTGTGTGTGTGTGTGTGTGTGGATGATGTATCGTAATACACGCTCAACTGTGATCCGACCATGTAACAAACATCAATCAAACAGCAACATGTTCATTTCCACCTTCTTCATCAAAAGCACAGATGAGGAACAGGAGCAGAAATCCCTGCGATCAGGGAAAAAGTTTGAAGCCATTCCTCAACTAAAACTTTCAGGACGGTGTTACAGATTCCTGAAAACTTACATTTATAAATATTTTTGTTTTAATTTAAAGGATGTATTTCTATAAAGAGTATATCAGACTTTCACAAATAGGCTGAATATTATAACCTTATTATATTTTTATCTATGCCAAGAAAATAAACAGAATATTTATAAAGAGCGTAAAGCACTAGTCAGACTGAAGGTGGAAAATGTTTTAAATGTTCATTTCAGAAAATGCCATATTTTATGTTTTTAGAGTGATTTTTCACTCTAGAGTGGACAAACATGAAATTTAAAAAAATCCTTATTTTTTTAAATGTTTTAATGTTATTTAATTAATAATATATTTTATTTATATTATTTTATTTAAAGAAACGTAATTAATGACTTTTAAATATGTGTGTAATATTTTATCAGTATATTAAGACAAGAACTTAACATTACACTTTATAAAATTATTAATCCATATATTTTGTGTAAAAAAAATATATAAATAAATAGGGGGAAAAAATAAGACCAACCAACCCATATATCTTATAATAAAATAATAAAAAATACAGATTTACAGATTTACCAGAACATTAAGGCAAACAAAGAACTTTATAACAGTTTATAATAAATAAAAAATAAATAATATGTTTAATATTTTATCAGAATATTAATACTTTTAACAGCATGACCCACATATTTTGAATGAATGAATATACAGTGTAATATATATATATATATATATACACTAGTAATATTAGAAACCATATTATTATTATTACTGCAAAAAGTATTTATTACAAAATATAGAAGTCAGTCCTGTTACAATGAATAACTGAATGAATTAATTGTTTATTATTATTATTATTATTATTATTATTATTATTATTATTATTATTATTATTATTATTATTATTATATTATATCAGTATAAAGACACTAAAATGCACTTTGTAACAGGACTGACTTCTATGCTTTGTAATGAACAAATACTGTTTGCATTAATAATAATAAGGTTTCTATATATAAATATATATATATATATGTGTGTGTGTGTGTGTGTGTGTGTGTGTGTGTGTGCGTGCGTGTGTGTGTGTGTGTGTGTGTGTGTGTGTGTGTGTGTATAGCAGAACTGACCCATATGTTTTACAAAATAATAAATAAATTAAGACAGGAGAATGTTTTTTGACCCATATATTTTGTACTTAAAGAATAGTCGTTAACTTATATACATGCTAATGATTAAAATCAACTAATTCTGGATTCTATTTGAATGCATTTAAAGTATTCAAAGTTGACTTGGGATGCTGTTTTGGAGGTGAACAGTGTGGTAAATGATGCACAGACCTGATGAGATGCTCTTTAATAACTGCTGGTCATCGAGAGTCTGATTAATATTCAGTGCAGCGAGGTGCGTTTGTGTGAAGAGGCTCTCGTGCACATCTGCCACCGTCAAGAGCTCTTCTCCACTTCCCTTATTAGTGCACTGCTTTGTAGTGCACACTGCTTCATGCCACACGCCATTATGAGCTTTCTTTGATCCCGGCCTGCTTTCATCGTTAAGGGTGTCCACATAAGAGCGTTACGAGACGAGTCGATCTCCTGAAATCAGATCTATTAGACTGATTCTGTCAAAATCATTTCTGAAGCAGAGCCTAGTGAACATATATGAGGCCAAGAGGAGGCTGAATCACATCAGGATAACATTTTAGAAACACATGGCACACTTAATGGGGTGAGTTGTCACAGGCTACTAGCCTAACTCATTCCCATGTGACAACTAGCCCCGGTCAAGCTACAACACAGGGTTTCCCAAACTGAGTTCGAGCGTTGATGAAAGTATTAAATTAAATTAAATTAAATTAAATTAAATTAAATTAAATTAAATTAAATTAAATTAAATTAAATTAAATTAAATTAAATTAGTGTTAAAGTCATGAAAATAATTACAATAAAACAATCAAATATAAAATAATCAAAAATAATCTAAAAGTAAAGGAGTATTTGAAGCAAACAGATGAAAGCAGAAGGAGAGAGTTGTTCTGTAAAGAAGGACGGTTTGTAAACGAGTGGCAGGTGTGTTGCAGCGTTGGGGTCAAAGGTCACGCTCTCAGCCTGTATCATCTCAGAAACACCCAGCTTCTGCTTCCTGCTGTAAACAGTGACATCTGAATTAAAACTAGTCATTCTTTGGTGGTACACATGAAACATTATTGTGAGGATTATTAGTTATCATCAGCATTAATTACGTCTCTTTCTCTGATTGGTATCAGTCATGAATAAAAGATGACGCAGAAAGTAGTGACTGTTGTTATCGGAGAAGACTAACGGCCCCTGACAGGCGTAAAAACACACGCGGTGGCCGCAGGGAAGGAAATCACAAGCGATAAAATCAATCAGCTTTAAAGATGTAACATGTCTGTGTGTCACAGCGCAGGTCAATGCATCCCACAGCGCCTGGGGAACAAACCTCGAAAACACCTGAAAGAGATGGAAATATATGAGTGAGAGTCACATACAGCACATATGATGTTTATATGTGACCCTGGAGCACAAAACCTTAAGTCTTTAGTGTCATCATCTGAAAGCTGAATAAATAAGCTTTAGTTATGATGGGACAATATCTGTCTGAGATGCAACAATCTGAAAATCTGGAATCTGAGGATGCAAAAAAATCTAAATATTGAGAAAATCATCTTTAAAGTTGTTCAAATGTAGCTCTTAGCAATGCATAGTACTAATCAAAATTAACATATGTGATATTTTATAGGCCTGTTGAAGTAATTAATATATATTTAACTTATTAAATACAAATATATATTATATACAATAGTACATAATATACATGCATATATGTGTGTGTGTGTGTGTGTGTGTGTGTGTGTATACACTACCGTTCAAAAGTCAGTAAGACATTTTTTTAAAGAATTATCTTATGGTCATCAATGCTGCATTTATTTGATCAAAAATACTGAAAAAAAATTATATAAATCTATTTTAATATCCCTTAAAATATTATTTATTTCTGTGATGCAAAGCTGAAATTCCATCATCATTAAATTACAGTATAAAGTGTCACATGATCCTCAAGAAATCGTTCTAATGTGCTGATTTATTATCAGATTTATCAATATTGTGATATATTCTTTTGGAAACTGCAAACTGATTATTTGATGAATAAAAAGTTAAAAAGAACAGCATTTGATACAAATATTAAACTTTTCTAACAATATAAAACTTTGCTTCAACACATCCTTGCTCAATTAAAGTTGTAATAAAAAAAAAAAAACATTATTTACTGACCCCAAACCTTTGAACAGTTGTTTATACTGCAAGAAAAGTTTTTTATTTTAAAGAAATGCTCTTCTTTTGAATTTGTAATCATCAAAGAATAATAACAATAAAAAAAAGGATCAAAACAGTTTGAACACTGATAATAAATCATCATATCCGAATGATTTCTGAAGATCATGTGACACTGAAGACTGGAGGAATTATTTTTACAATAGAAACAATAGAATATTACAATAGAAAAATAATAATTTTACATCATATTTATTCACAATATTACATTTTTTTTTTCCGGTATGCATCATTTCAGTATAGTGGTATAGTCAGTGGTAAATCCCCAAGATATGATTATAACAGACCTATATATATATATATATATATTATATATATATATATATATATATATATATATAAATCTGATTTAATTTCATGCTGGGCATGAACCACGAATATAAAAACAAGCAAAGAGACAAAAGAACGAATTTCCGCTGTTCACAAGTTCTGGTGTAAAAACTCAGATCCTGTACAAGCGAGTGTGTGTGTGTGTGTGTGTGTGTGTGTGTGTGCAGCCTGGACGTGTGTTTCTCAGCGGACGTTGATTTGGCGACACACGTAAGCTCACACATTACACAGCGTCACGTTTAGCACTGAGATCTGCTAGCACTGCCAGAACTGCTCCACTGCCACCTTCACTTCCACATCTCTCTCTCTCTCTCTCTCTCTCTCTCTCTCTCTCTCTCTCTCTCTCTCTCTCTGTCTCTCTCTCTCTCGCTGGAGGTAAAAACAGCCGCTCTTAGCACCCTGTCAGAGTCAGGCTAAACGCTACCCTAAAGCACTCACTGTGCTCTCTCTCACACACACACACACACACACACACACACACACTCTTTCACAGGTGTTTGAGAGTGAGAGGAGATCATATGATCTGTCAGTGTGTTTCTCGCTCCTCCTTTTCTCTTCTACTTTTTCTCCATCACAGAGTTATTATAGTGAATGTCATCTTCTCGTGTTATTACACCTGCAGTGAAAACACTTTTACAAACAAGTGGCTTTTTTTATTTTAAATAGTAATGGTTTAGCAAATTAACATTTTGTCATCAGTTACTCACCGTCATGTCGCTCCAAACCTGTACGAAGAGGAAAACAGATATTAAATTAGTCATCAACCAAGATCAGGATGAATGTGTTTCTTCATCAGGTTTAGAGAAATGTAGCATTGCATCAGTGTCTCATCAATGGATGCTCTGCAGTGAATGGGTGCCGTCAGAATGAGAGTCCAAACAGCAGAACATCAGTTAACATCTGACTTCCATCTGACAATTTGTGCTTGTTTTTACCAAATGAGTGTCATTTTCATTGCATTATTGCTTCTAACCCATCAATAATAAACATCTGAAATCCCAGATCCGTAAGAGAGCATGTTTAGCATCGCAAAACATATATGTTAAGCGCTAAAGTGTGTGACGTTTGGCTGTGTGTGTGTGTGTGTTTGGAGGTCTGATAATTAGGACCCATCTGATAAAGCGCTCAATCGCCTCTTAGCAGCGTCTGCATCTGAGCAGAAAAGAACAGCTCAATTGGTTTCATTAGAAGACACACAATACACTAATAACAGTTACAAGATACCAAATCCATCCGCTAATTAGAGCGAGATGATTGATATATCAGGACAAGGTTGTTTTTTGATCCTCTGACAAACGTGAGTCTGTGTGAAGCATCTCAGTAATTGTCGAGGAGGAGGCAGTGATGACGTCGGCGGTAATTACTCCCAAATTAATCACACAATCAGCCGAACGCAGAAAATGAAGTTTGGACCCCACGCGCTGCTGGAGAAGTGGCCACACACACATTAATACAGAGCAGAAAGAACCAGCTGGAAGAATGACGGCGCTAAACAAGCCTTCACACTGGATGTTTACCAGAAAAATTACAAATCATAATCCTGTGGTCACATTTATGGAGAAGGAGAGAAGAAAATGAGAGAAAAGAAAGAGGGAATAATCAGTATAACATGTAGTGAACAAGTCGTCCTTGTTCTGTGCTTGAGCTTTTAGTCTAATGTAAATTCAAAGTAAAATACCTTTTAAAATTATGGTAAAAAAAAAAAAAGTGTATGTGTGTGTGTTTTATGTGATTTGAAATTTAAATGTAAATTTTTATGATAAATACAAAATAAAATATATACACAGAGAGAGCAAGCATGTCATTTTTGTATAAAAGACTGGAAAGTAAATAAACAAATAATGGCATAAAAATTAAATGCATATTGTGCATAAGAAAAATGTGTAAATGTCCAAGGTTTTAAAGAGGGGTTTTAGACAACATCAGCATTTATTGCATTAAATGCATTTATTTAAATGGACTGGCAATAAAACGTTTATTTTTAATTACATAAAAATAAGTGTGTTCCAGACGATGTACATACTATCAAAAACTAAAAAAGTTATTGTATTTAGTATTTAATTATTTATTTATTTTTAGTCATTGCACTAATTTAAAGGATTTCTGTTGAAACGGTTCAAAAAGCACAGTTTGAAATGCATTTATGTCAACAAGTAACCAATTTTATAATTTTGGCATGTTTATTATCATATACAGTTTATGGAACAACTGGATTCCAGAGCAGGAAAAGTCATGCAAACATCTATAATAAATATCTTTTTGTTGTTGTGGGAAACTTGCACTTATTTACAAAATGCTTCCAAGACAATAGCACATTTATTTTTTGCTCCAATAACACTCATCTATTATCTGTTATTAATAGTCACCTTCTGCATGGGCTCTTTAGTCATCAGTAAACGTTTTACCCAAAACTCCTCGGTCACAGATTTCAAGCTCATTGTGATTCAGAGGAGACCGAAACAGACCCAGTTTGACATGATATGAATCAGAAAACCACAAATGTGTGCATTAATGAACACTACAGGTGCTTTTTTCTACACCTGAACTGAAACAGCGAGCGATTTCTTCGTGTGTTGTGTGTTTTAATTGTCTCTGAGTGAAGCCGTGGCCTCACATTACATGATTATGCTTTAATTACACATACTATTGTAGTCTAATTGCTTTCATAGAAACAATAGGAATCAAAAAACCCCGGGAATAAGCAGGTAATGAAGCTCAGGTCAGTAAATCTGAAAATGAATGACCTGTTGAGGAGTTACACACACCTGCTGGATCCTCAGCTTTACAGAGGACAGCTGCAGACGGGAAGAGCCGGGCTATTCTGGAAAACAGATCATACACACGTCACATGCATTCAGGTTTATTAATATAGTTACAGGACAGAGCTACATGCAATTGTCAAATTACATTTTGTGTGAAAATCACTTGTTCTTTTACACAAAACACTAATGTGTTTGATTATTTGTGATGTAAAAAACACTGTTGCATCAAAAGTTTGGGAGGGTTTTATTTTAAGTCTCTTCTGCTCATCTATTCACTGAGAAATACAATAAAAGCTCTTATATTGTGAAAAATTATTATTATTTAAATAGCTGTTTTCTGTGTGAATCTCTGTTAAACTGTAATTTATTTCTGTGATGCTCCGCTGTATTTTCAGCATCATTACTCCAGTCTTCAGTGTCACATGATCTTCAGAAATCATGAAAATAATATGATTTACTGCTCAAGAAACATTTCTGATTATTATCAATGTTGAAAACAGTTTTGCTGCACAATATTTTTATGGAAACCATGATGCGTTTTATTCTTCAAGATTCACAGATGAACAGAAAGTTCAAAAGAAACTATTTATTTGCAATAAAAATGTCTTTTACAGACACTTTTATATTAAATAAAATACTAAAAGTATAATATATATATAAACTCCATTACGTTTAATATATATATTAAATAAAAACATTATATATACTTGTGTAATTTATATAATTAGATTAATAAATTATAAATTGTAGTTCAAACATTCAATAAATTCAAATATATTAGTATTAAAATATTACAATTAATATATATACACACACACACACACTGTATATTTACATTTATATACATTAGTAAATAATTGTTAATAATTAAATTTGAACTTCATTGGATTTACAAACAAACCGAATATGAAGAATAAGACTATGGTGAAGAATATCAGATTGACTTACAAACACGAAACACTGGCGTTAATTAAAAGGCTGACAATAGAAGTAAATAATGCATAACGAATGAATTAATGATGTTTTCATGCGCACTGATGGACTGCTGCAGTTTTCACAGATGTCGAGACATTAGCAGAACTGGAGAAAGGAAGACGACCGGACAAATCCACACACAAGCAGCTTCGTTTCATTATTCACAGGGCTGTCATTAGATCGGAAGTGTCTTCTGTTTGTGTGTTTTGTTCAATTGAAATGTTGATTTGCCTGTCAGAGTTTTATTTATGGGTGGATGAAAGCTCCATTATGTTGAGCGTGCATCACAACTTCATCATCAAAGCGATGGTAGCATCTCTCTGGCGGGTTTTCCTGCGGGCTAAATGAAACGAGTGGGGTGCTGAGTAGTTTTGTGGCTGTATTTTCTCTGCGGTCCGTCAGAAGTGCTTTGCTGCCTGATTAGCTCTTCCGTCCCTCTCAGCCGACGGCGGCACTGCGGGCGACGCCACAGCCGAGACACCTGGACCCACGCTTCCCTCCGAGAGACGAGCACTCGAGCCAGAGCACAGCTGTTCCCGACCCCTCCACACACATACACACACACCAGACACACACACACACACACACACACACCAGACACACAGTGGCTACTGACACTCACAGTATGAACTCATCCAACACTCATTCCAGATTCTCACACAGGTGAGTTTAGTTTTAGACTGGAGGAACATTAGATATGTTTCCACCCAAAGATGCAAATTTAACTGGAATAGTTGCGAATAAAGCACTGTTTCCATCCAACGAGTCAAAAAAATAAATAAATTGTACTACAGACCAGTTTCCCTTCTTCTTTTCATTGCAAAAACACTTAAACGAGCTGTGTTCAACCAAGTCTCTGCCTTTCTTACACAGAACAACCTGCTTAACAGCAACCAATCTGGCTTCAGAAGTGGACATTACGCTGAGACGGCCTTGCTCTCAGTTGTTGAAGCTCTAAAACTGGCAAGAGCAGAATCCAAATCTTCAGTACTTATCCTGCTTGATCTGTCTGCTGATTTTGACACAGTTAACCACCAGATCCTCCTGTTAACCCTACTGACAAGGTGTCCAAGTCTCAACATCTAACTACAGGGGTGCCTCAGGGCTCGGTTCTTGGACCACTTCTCTTCTCTGTCTACATGGCATCATTAGGTTCTGTCATTCAGAAACATGGCTTTTCATACCACTGCTATGCTGATGACACTCAACTCTACCTCTCATTCCATCCTGATGATCTTATGATAGCTGCTCACATCTCAGCTTGTCTAACATTTCTTCCTGGATGATGGCCCATCACCTTCAACTCAACGTTGCCAAGACAGAACTGCTTGTGGTTCCAGCAAACCCATAGTTTCATCACAATTTCACCATAAAGTTAGGCACAACAACCATAACTCAACCATAACAGAAACCTTGGAGTTATGATTGATGATCAGCTGACTTTCTCAGACCAAATTGCTAAAACTGTCCGATCCTGCAGATTTGCTTTATTCAACATCAAGAAGATAAAGCCCTTTCTTTGGGATCATGCTGCACAACTCCTTGTTCAAGCTCTTGTTCTGTCCAGGCTGGACTATTGCAATGCTCTCTTGGCAGGTCTTCCAGCCAATTCTATCAAACCTTTACAATTAATCCAGAACGCGGCAGCAAGAATAATTTTTAATGAGCCAAAAAGAATACACGTCACACCTCTGTTTATCAGTTTGCACTGGCTTCCAATAGCTGCTCGTATAAACTTCAAGGCATTGATGTTTGCCTACGAAACTACCACTGGCTCTGCACCCATTTACCTAAATTTGTTACTTCAGACTTATGTGCCTCTAGAAGCTTGTGTTCTGCAAGTGAACGTCGCTTGATTGTTCATCTCAAAGAAGCACTAAGTCACTTTTACGGACTTTTAAATTAAATGTTCCCTTCTGGTGGAATGACCTGCACAACTCAATCCGAGCAGAGTCCTTAGCCATCTTCAAGAATCGGCTTAAAACACATCTCTTCCATCTTTATATGACCCTCTAACTTTAGCACTTACTATTTTAATTATATTCTTTAAAAAAAAACAACTAGCTTTTCAGCTAGCTTTTTAATATTTTTGTATTCTATCTATTTTCTTTTAATTCATTATACAATTAACAAAAGCAAAAAAAGACCTCTAACACTAGCTTGCTCTATTATTTTTCTATTCTATCTGTTTTCTTTTTATTTATTATATTATTTAAAAGCCCTTGCTACGTGTACTGCGTTTAAGCTAACTGAGACTCGTTATAGCACTTGTATATCATTGCTCTTTTGTTGATTTTGATTGCTTCCATTGTCCTCATTTGTAAGTCTCTTTGGATAAAAGCGTCAGTAATACTGTTTTTATTAATATCATTACACTTTATTTGCACTGTTTTATTCTGTGAAACCTTACTTTGTATATGGAATAACCGTTTTATAAAAGCAATAATCCCTGTGAAGCTGTGGTTTACAGTGAATTTACTCCACTTCTGTGTTTCGTGCCTAACAACGCCCCTTAGCCGGTATAAATTCACTGTAAACCACAGCTTCTTGGGGTTTATTGCTTTAATGTCTCTTGCACTGTTGTTCTTAAACTGCAGTCAGAAGTGTGCATTCACACACAGTGAGACAGACAGATACAGACAGAGCATGTGTCTTCGGCCCAGTCTGCAGATGTGAGGACAGCAGATGCAGCAAATTCAGTGTCTGTCTACAGCTGTAGAGCCTCGCCCTGCGGGACCCACACACACACACACACACACGGTACCTGTCTGTGCTCACACACACCGGTTCTGCCGTCTGGTGGGCCACAGGTGAAAGAGAGGCGAGTGTTTGGAGCTGCGACTCGTTTCGTTGCGCCCCAACATTCACCTCCTTCATGAATCTTTCATCCGCTCGTCTTCTTCAGGAGGCCGATGCAGGAGCTGCAAGACAAAGAGAGGAAAGCGGTGGATTACAGAAGAGAAATCGATGTTTGGTGTGAAGGAGAAGATGATTCGCAGAACGTGCTCCACTTTTACAGCACAACAGATGGTGGAGCTCTCAGAACGGCACAGATCTGACAAACATTCACATGCACACCAACACAGACAAAGAGAGAGCTTTTCATTTATTCATTCGCTTTTTGTGTTATATCTGGAGACGTCCTCATTCGAGAAAGGAAAAAGGATCATGAATTAAATACGGTTTCTTTAAATTCTGAAAATGCTTTCGGGTTTGTAGTCATTGTAATTAGAGTTATATAAAACACCACTAGTCTGCCGTATATCATCATTTAGACAGTAAACATACACGTGTGCTTATACCCGAACATAAATGCATGTTTACAATTCTAGATCTGAATGTAGTATGCCAGATGAACCAGGGTTATTACCATTAACTAAACCTTTAAACCATTCAATATAAATAAACAGACATTTTCATTGCTTGAAATAAACATTGACTAAAACAAGGTCGTTTTTATATATATTTTTATGTTATATATATAAACCATTTAAAACCATTTTTTAAAACGTTTCCTTGTTAATTAACTGAAATAAAGTAGAATATATATACAGTGTTATTTTATTACTGAGTAATAATAGTTTTAGTTATTTTACAATACAAATAAATTAATTCTTTAATATTTATTACGTTAGTACAGTTAAACTAAATGAAAATGAAAAAATCCTTGATGACTACATAAAATAAATAAAATCTTAAATCTTAAAATATTAAATAAAATCAGTTTAAGTTTTAAATATTTTATTTTATTTTTAAACCAGTGTTATTTCAGTATCATAGTTTGCTATTATTGTCTTATATGTTCAGTTTTCATTTCAATTTCTTTTAGAGCCTTAGTTGTCATTCTCTTTGTTTAGATGCATACATATATATATATATATATATATATATATATATATATATATATATATATATATATATATATATATATATTTAAGTTTATATATATTTATATTATATAAATAAATGGTTTTAGTTTAGTAACCCATTTTTGAAGAGATAGATCTGATTATGTTTATTTAGCCTTGCAAAAAAAAAAAAAAAAATGGTCAAGGGCCACACAACCTAAAAACTGAAATAGCATATTAGCAGAGATGTATAAAGTACTAGAGACCCATACTTGAGTAAAAGTACAAGTGCTCTATCAAAAAAGTGACTTGAGTAGAAGTAGAAGTGCTCTTTAAGCACCACACTTAAGTAGAAGTACTAAAGTATTCAACATTTTTTGTACTTAAGTATTGCAAGTAGTCTATTTTAAAATTTACTACTCAAGTACTGAAAGTAAAAGTAGAAGTATTGTGTTATGTAGCTATTAAAGAAAATAGTCAAAAGTTTGAACATATTGTTTTTACTATTTCAAATGATTAACCTAAAGGACAATAACAATTCCTTTGACTAACTTCTTGTAAATAAAAAAACGGTTACTAGGGTTAGTTAGCCCAATTTGCAAAATGATGTAATTGATAACTTACCCTCATGTTGTTTCAAACCCATAAGACATCAGAGGGTCATTTAGAATTTTTTGAAGCATCGAAAATACATTTTGGTCCAAAAATAGCAAAAACTACGACTTTATTCAGCATTGTCTTCTCTTCCGTGTCTGTTGTAAGAGTTAAAAACAAAGCAGTTTGTGATATCTGGTTTGCGAACGAATCATTGGATGTAACCGGATCTTTTTGAAACAGTCCACCAAATCGAACTGAGTCGTTTTAAACAGTTCGCGTCTCCAATACGCATTAATCCACAGATGAATTAAGCTTAACTTGTTTAATGTGTCTGACACTCCCTCTGAGTTAAAACAAACCAATATCCCGGAGTAATTCATTGACTCAAACAGTACACTGACTGAACTGCTGTGAAGAGAGAACTGAAGATGAACACCGAGCCGAGCCAGATAATGACTCGTTCACGAGTCAAGAACCGTTTCTGTCAGACGCGTCCGATTCGTGAACCGAGGAGCTGATGATACTGCGCATGTGTGATTTAGCGTGAAGCAAACCGACACACAGAGCGTCTGAACTGAACTGATTCTTTTGGTGATTGATTCTGAACTGATTCTGTGTTAATGTTATGAGCCCAGGTGCAGTCAACGCCAATGACGCCATTGCATCGAGCGCAAAAGAATCGGTGAACTGTTTTCTTCAACTGGTTTATTGAATCGAACTGTCAGAAAGAACTAACGTTACTGGTCATCCGAGAACCGATGCAACTGGCTCTTGACTCGTGAACGAGTCATTATCTGGCTCGGCTCGGTGTTCATCTCTCTCTTCACAGCATTTCAGTCAGCACGCGCAGTGTCGCTTGATTCGCTCAATGATGTGGCAGCTTCATCAAACCTGCCATCTACAGTTCTGGCAGTGGTTTGTAATGGAATGATTCGTAACATTATTATAACTGTAACGAGTAACGATGCAGCACATAAAAAAAATATCGGAGTAAAAGTATTAAACTCAGCGAAAATATGTACCGAAGTAAAAGTGGAAGTAGGAGAAAAAAATAATACTCTAGTAAAGTACAGATACCGCCTTTTAGTACTTAAGTACAGTAGTGAAGTAGTTCTACTTCGTTACTATACATCTCTGCATATTAGTTACGTTAACTAATTAACCCTAATAAACGGCCAAACCAGGCAGCCAGGCAGAACCAAATCCTCCCTGACCTGGAAAAGCTGAATACTGGAATCTCACTCACACACACACACACACACACACAAACAGCCTCAACAACATCCATCTGCTCCAGGAGAAACTGCTCTGGGGGAGAGAGAAGACTGAGGAAGAGAAAAAAAAGAGAAGAAAAGCATTACACACACAGTTTTAGTAGCTTCGGTTCTCTGGCACGAGTTTCTCTTGAATAAAGTGAGTTGGGTTTCATTGGTAAACGTGTTTGTGGTCAGTGAGGGCCCTGGGAGCGTGGGTCAAAGCCCGGGGCCAGCGATCGTCACATGCTCCATCCAGAGCCGTGCTATCTACACGATTGGTATTTCCATGGCGATGAACTGCCGAGCAGCCAATGGGAGCGCGAGGTGTGGGATCTGCTCCGCAGCGGCACCAGAAGCCTCTAGAAGCTTTAGGAGGGATTCAGACCATTAATTGAATATTAATGCAACCTCAGCGCTGACACTGGTGTGATTAGACTAATTGATCAGCTCGCCGTGCCAAGATGTCTGCCGCCGCCCGCATCCCATAATCCTTCATTTCCAGGGCCTTTTCATATTTGCATGATTTCCTCTCATCTCACAGATGCTTGTTTAAATATTTGTGCACCTGATGTTATTCAGAAATAATGAGATGACTATTACGGAGAACACTGGTTCACTGTGAACTCTGCACCTCGGCTGTTCTCCACGTGAAGAGAAACAGATAATGATGACGGACCTTCACACTTTTGGGAAAACAGAGTCCAGGTCACATTTCACACTCATAAATTGAGATTTATTTGCAGAATGGTCATAAAAACTGGAGGAGGTTTCACTTACTGTAATACGAGTATTTCACCCAAAATGCAAAAAATGTGCAAATGCGTAATTTCTGTAATGCTTCGGTTTAGATCTGAAAAAACTGAAATAAAATAAAAAAAATAAATAATAATAACAATAATAATTTGTTTTTTTTATTTTAGTTCAGCATAAGTTAAATGAAGTACAATAAACAATCATTATTAATAAACACGTTACACATTTTATTTCAAATCGTAATTTAAATAATTATTGCCAAAACCGATTAGAGATTTTTTTTTTCTAATTATTTTTTTGTGCCTAATTATCATAAAATGCAAAAAAAGTATAATAATAAAATAAAAGGAAAGGAAATCATTTCTCATTTCTTTCTTGTGATTTGATTTTTGGATGAACTGAGGTTTTGTGGATGTTCACTCACACAAATAATGCAGTAAAGCATGAAATGCAGGACAGTTCGTTGTTTCATGGGGTCACGGAATAATCCGGCTAAAATAAGCTACGGCACGACGCATATGCATCAGTGTGAAGCTCATTGACTTCACAACAGGGATGAGGAGTGTGTCCTGATGAAGCTCACACACACTCACACACACACAGAGCTCTGCTTAAAGAGAATTCTAGAAGACCTACAGGAAACAGACACCATTTGGCGTTTATGTAAATTTGTGAACAAAATGGCTGCCTGCCAATTCCTGTCAGTTTGAACAAAGCTGGCCTCGCTGGCAGCGAGTGAGTGTTAAGGTGGCACAGATCCACCATGAGTCGTCGCGTAGGCCCGTCTACCCCATTCCTCCTTAAACGCGCCGGCTGAAGTCTAAATTGGGGATCCATGAAGTTGTGATCCATTGTGTTGTTCGGGCAGCAGCTCGCTGTCTGACGACCGCTGCTATAGGCCGACGAGTCGTCATAGCAGCTGTTGAGACGGTGCCAACATACAGTCTCGTTAAGACCGGAGCGCTTCGTTATTCATGCTTTCCACTGAGTACCTTAATTAAGATTGTGACAGGAAGACATCAGCGTTTGGATGCCTCGCTCTGGAAATATCTGAGCTTTATTTGTCTGAGAGACGCCATCGGACCTCCAACACTTATATTAAACTAACAGACATGAATGATTCTTCACAACACCCTGGCAACCACATAGCAACACCCTGGAAACCACCAATAACACCTTAGCAGCCTGCAAACAACTACTCACCACACCTTAGAAACTGTATAGCAACCAGGGGTATTTCACTAATTACACGCTAGAAACCACTGACACCCTAGTAACCTCCTACACTTTAAAGTCTGCATAGCAACGCCCTGGTAACCGCCACTGACACCCTAGTAACCTACCACACTTTAAAGTCTGCATAGCAACGCCCTGGTAACCACCACTGACACCCTTGTCACCTACCACACTTTAAAGTCTGCATAGCAACGCCCCGGTAACTGCCACTGACACCGTTGTAACCTACCACACTTTAAAGTCTGCATAGCAACGCCCCGGTAACCGCCACTGACACCCTTGTCACCTACCACACTTTAAAGTCTGCATAGCAACGCCCCGGTAACTGCCACTGACACCGTTGTAACCTACCACACTTTAAAGTCTGCATAGCAACGCCCCGGTAACCGCCACTGACACCCTAGTAACCTACCACACTTTAAAGTCTGCATAGCAACGCCCCGGTAACCGCCACTGACACCTGAGTAACCTACCACAATTTAAAGTCTGCATAGCAACGCCCCGGTAACCGCCACTGACACCCTAGTAACCTACTACACTTTGAAGTCTGCATAGCAACTCCCTGGTAACCGCCACTTACACCCTAGTAACCTACCACACTTTAAAGTCTGCATAGCAACACCCTGGCAACCACTTATGACACCCTAGAAGCCTCTAGGCAACTATTTAGAACTGTTTTTTTACTTTTTCTTTTTTGTTAAACGTATAATTAATAAAAAGAAAACAAACTAATTGAATACACATTAACTGCATAGCAACACCTAGGCAATCACTCACAACGCTTTAGAAACCTGTTAAAAACTATTAACGCCTTCTAAACTGCACAGCAACCACTCAGCACACATTAGAAACTATTTACTGACCGTCTTCATCTACAAAGCTGCATGTATAGGTCTGGTTTAATTATATCTGAGAAATCTTTTGATTTATCTTCCATTACAATACATCAATCCTGTTTAGACATTTAAAGCATGAGTAAAACCATCTGAATCCTTTGTCGGGTTGATTGTCTCTCTTTCTGCTGAAATGATCAGCTTTACTAAAGAAAGAAGCTTTAGTGGAAAAGAGGGAATGAGCAACTCCACAAAGCTTTAATAAAGCCTGGGAACCTCTAGCCCAAGCGTTCATTAACGGCGTGCTGATGAACGACCAGCACCTGATCGTCAGAGATACTGAAAGCACTCTATTAATTACTGTGATTATGGTGCGGTAAGAAAACAGCATTTGTGCTTTAAAAGCTGGAGTTTAAATAATGCACTCGACTGGAGAGGCCAGTTCATCTTCAGGAAGATAAGTGTTTGCTACTTTCCACAAATAAAGAAAATATTCATTATCTGGAGTAAGATTAATTGAAATCATTGTGCGGCATGTATACTGTAGATCAGCAGCAGTTATAATGCATTATAATACTTAAATATATCCTTGGTTATAGCACTGAAGAGCATAATGCATTATAAAGCAGTTCAGGAAACGCTGAACTGTATTTATGATATGTCAGTTCATTATAATATATAACTGTGTAACCAAAAACGGTACATGTAATAACAAATATAATGATTATAATACTTGAGTGCATTTCACTAAACAAATACACTGGTATTTATAAAGTTATAATGCCATGCACTATAAGGGTGTAGTAAAAAAACTGGTATATGTAATAACAGTTATAATGCTTTATAATAATTTCATATACATGCTTTTACTGAGTATAATGCATTATAATCCACTATTATAAAAAAATGCTGTTTGTTATGTTATAATGCATTATACCACTTTAAGATGAAGTCGAAATGTGTTATAACAGTTATAATGCATTATAATCCTTACATATTTGTGGTTATTGTACAAATTCAATAAATATTGCTAAAAATAGGTGCATGTAATAATGCATTATAATACTTACATATTCATGGTAGAAGTGTATAATGCATTTCTCAAATTAAAAAAAATGGTATTTATCATGTGTTCTGTAATGTATTATACCACATAAATATATAACCAAAAAGAGGTACGGTATAGCAGTTATAATGCATTATAATACTAACATATTTATTGTTTAAAGAGTATAATGCATTTTAAGAAATACTATATGTTTACCCAAAAATGGGTACCTTAAATGCATGTATTATACCTCACTATAATGAAACAGTAAATATGCTTTATGTTATAGTGCATTATACTATACAAAGGTGTAGCCAAAAATAGGTACATTATGTTTTATAACTGTGTTTACAATGATTTAAGAAAACACAACCCTGATTATAAAGTGTATTATAGGGCATTATGAAAGAATGCATTTATATTATAATGTATTATATACACACAGGCTGTAGATAAATCACTGCCACACACACACACATAGTGTGAAGATCTTTAGCTGCAGCACTTGGGAGGAAACAAGTCCTCTCTGAACGCTGGGAAAAACGAGGTAATTAGTAATTTTGGGAGTCTATTAATTTTGCAAAGTTTCCCAGCCACAGCACACAGAGCACAGAGACACTATTTGCTTACCTTGTCATTATGCAAAAATATATTAGCTAATTATTTTGAATAATGCAATTAAGATATGCATATTTAGCATAAATCTCACAATGGAAGTGTAGGAGTCAGCAGACGAGGGCACATGGGTGCCACCCAACACAGCATGGCACGAGTCCCTGCGGTACACAGAGAGAGAGAGAATGAGGAGAGAAACACGATGAGAAAAGACAAGATGAGAGCAGAAGAGCTCTTGCATCTGTAGTTACCAAGAGTAGAGGGGAAAAGAATGAAATGCAAATCTGTGTATCCCTTCCACACACACACTCACAGTCTCGGCGGTGGGATTGTTCCTCTTACAGTCAATGAATCTGGCAGACTGTAGTAGCATCATCTCTGCAGCTGTCTACAACATGACAGACAGACAGACAGATGCTACATTCAGTACTCAGTGTGCTTTAGGAGAAAACAGAGACTCTATAGCTGAGATAGAACACTGCTGTTATAATGGAAGGGAGAAAGAGGAACGCCCAAATATGGCAACTCTGGAAGAGTAAGCCCCGCCTTCCAAAGAAAACAACCAATTAGAAGTCAGCACCTTTGCTTCACACAACACATCGACTGGATCCCAATGTTATTTTAGTATCCTTGATATACTTTTGTAGTTTTGCTAACTAGATTTTATATAAGTATATATAAGTATTTAAAAAAAATTTAATCTATTTTTTATTTTATTTCTATCTATGTTAGTTGATAACCCAGGCTGGACGGATGAAGCTGAATCGCTTTTGTATTTTTGTTTTCTTTCGTCTCTTAAAAACCAAGTCTATGATTTGTTACTGATGTGTAAAGTAGCTGAAAATGTGAGTTTCTCGAGTAGATTTAGAAATTTCAATATTTTGGCATTCAATTCAAAAGTATGACTGAAAACATCTGCCCAAGTTTGTTCTCAATATGAACCATCTTGCCTTGAAATATCACTTTTTCTGCGGGAGGATCCAAAGTTATCAATAAAATGGTTCAATCCAATTAAAAAGACTATTTCATTTGTGTATAAATCACCCACAGGATGTTCCCTAAGAAGGGTGCAGTCTATGTAGTGTTCAGAACAGCTGAAGAGAAATATAAAGCAACAGAACGGCTGAGCTGTGATATTAATTCATAATCACAAATCTCCAAAAACTCAATCTCCCAAATAATCTAGCACAGAAGAAACAGACTTTAGATTGAATCTTCTGACTCTTTATTTGAAAGATCAGGGCTGAGACATGACCTCGATCTGCGGAGAGAGAGACGTCCATTCACACACACACACACACACACACACACACACGAGAGAGAGCAGAGAACTCAGTGAGCACAGAAAGCATGAGTGATAACAAGAGCGTTTCTGCATGGGCTACAGCCTTGAAACAGCCAGAAAAAGACACATACAGAGAGAGAGAGAGAGAGAGAGAGAGAGACAGAGAGAGAGAGAGAGAGAGAGAGAGAGAGAGGGCTGTGGGTCTCAGCTGGCATCACACTGCACTAAGTTCCTGAATTATGTTTGCAGCCCAACATCACACACACAGCTTAGACTTTCATTAAGTTTTTTATATAACCCTCATATTACATGTAGAAGATAGATCCTGGTTCTGTTTATTGATTTTAGGTCTTGCCGCAATAATTAGCCGTTAAACACAGCATAAAATATTGTGCACTTGCAGACGACAGACAGACAACTAGAGCTGAAGCGTCTGTCATTTAAAACTCATGGAGACCTTCTCTGAAGAATTATTCATCAAACAGGTTCCCTCCCAAACATTCTGTAAAAGTAGCCTCTGAGGTTTCAAATTATGCTAAACCTTCTATAAATAATATTAATTAATGTTATAATAAAAACTACCATTCAATGTATATTTTTTTAATATATAAAATATATACACACACACACATACATACACACACCAGTGTTGTCAAATGATTAATTGCGCATCCAAAAGTAGTTTTTGTTTACATAATGTGTGTACTTGTGTATATTTATTATATATATATATATATAAACACATGCATGCATATATATTTAAGAAAACATATTTATAAAATGAACATCACAATAGATTTGTTAAAGCATCAAAATTCTCTATATTTCCTACAAAGACATGAAGCTCTTGAAAACAGATGAACTAACCTACAGTAAATGTGATTTTCTGTAATGACCATGATGAGGGTGCAGAGGTGTGGCGGGGGCGAGCGAGAGAGAGAGAGAGAGAGGGACTGGGGTGAGTTGCTTATCCAGGCAGAGCAGAAAGCGTGTGTGTGTGTGTGTGTGTGCGGGGGGTTAGTAGATGGAGCATGTTTAATATAATTACACATATCCTCCTTGTGAAGTACAGCCATGTGAGACAGCACTAATGCCATAAACACAAACCTGCAGGGAGAGAGAGAGAGAGACAGACAGATGTTTGGACAGCAGCAAATGAAGCGAATACACTCACAGCACTGCAGTCATTTACCGGCCGCAGACACTGACCTCATGTGAAGGAGAGACCCGTCCTGAAATCAGTCCTAAACACAGCACGCATCATTTCCAATCCAACACCTTTCTTACTTCTTTTGGTGCGGATTCCAAAAACTCTGCCTGCTTTCCTCAAGCAAGGCAGAATTTCTCACAAAATATGACACATTTCATTGCATATTTGCTTTCAATGACCATTTCTAAGGTGAAGTCGTCTTGCATTTTCACTTAATCAGCAGAAAATCACCTCAAAAAGCATGATTCCTGTTTGTATCTGAGCCTGATTACAGCAGTTCTCAGTCTGTTTTCACATCTATGACATTATCTGATGCCTCACCCTGATTTCAAGCTCAGAAATATGGCTAGAGAGTGAAAATGCAAACAC